>NC_043968.1:19278127-19555627 GCF_902148855.1 Sphaeramia orbicularis | reverse complement strand
CATAGTGAATGTGGAAACACTGTCACCTTCAACAACATTGATTCTCCAATAAAACCCATGGAGTTGGATCAATGACAGTGGATGGACACACTGGGTTTAAGTTCAGTTAATGATATATTTTACAGAAAATTTCACTTTTTTTTCAGCTTTTTCTGTCTTTGATATAATGCCCTTTAACTTTAATTTGAGCTTTTCTGAACATCTACATAATCAGTGAATGAAATACAAGAAAATAACTGATTTTTACTTAAAAATGCAAAAATACAGAGCATAATATTAGAATTAATGGTGATAAATCACTTAAGAAAGGTTAAAAACATAATAACATTAATTTGGAAATCCATCCATCCATCCATTTCCTTCCGCTTATCCGGGGCCGGGTCGCGGGGGTAACAGTCTTACCAGGGATGCCCAGACTTCCCTCTCCCCAGACACCTCCTCCAGCTCTTCCGGGGGGACCCCGAGGCGTTCCCAGGCCAGCCGAGAGACATAGTCTCTCCAACGTGTCCTGGGTCTTCCCCGGGGTCTCCTCCCGGTGGGACATGCCCGGAACACCTCCCCAGGGAGGCGTCCAGGAGGCATCCGAAACAGATGCCCGAGCCACCTCAGCTGGCCCCTCTCGACGCGGAGGAGCAGCGGCTCTACTCCGAGCTCCTCCCTGGTGACTGAGCTCCTCACCCTATCCCTAAGGGTGCGCCCAGCCACCCGACGGAGGAAACTCATTTCGACCGCTTGTATCCGGGATCTTGTCCTTTCGGTCATGACCCAAAGCTCATGACCATAGGTGAGGGTAGGAACGTAGATTGACCGGTAAATCGAGAGCTTCGCCTCTCGGCTCAGCTCCTTCTTTACCACAACCGACCGATACAGCGACTGCATCACTGCAGACGCTGCACCGATCCGTCTGTCAATCTCACGCTCCATCCTTCCCTCACTCGTGAACAAGACCCCAAGATACTTAAACTCCTCCACTTGGGGCAAAGACTCCCCACCGACCCGGAGAGGGCAGACCACCTTTTTCCGGTCGAGAACCATGGCCTCGGACTTGGAGGTGCTGATCCTCATTAATTCATTAATTTGGAAAATGCAAGAAAATTAGCTCTGGATCTTTATGGGTTAAGTCAGGATATGTTGTTTAACTTAGCATAGAACTGAAGTTGACATGAAGAGGACTTTCAAAACAATGCCTGCTTTGTTTCGAAATCGCTTCATCTGCCAACAACA
Organism: Sphaeramia orbicularis; assembly: GCF_902148855.1. Classification (NCBI taxonomy): domain Eukaryota; kingdom Metazoa; phylum Chordata; class Actinopteri; order Kurtiformes; family Apogonidae; genus Sphaeramia; species Sphaeramia orbicularis. Next base: position 19,554,403 of record NC_043968.1, on the reverse strand, counting down.
TTAACCCTCCAGAACTAGAGTTAACTCATTTCCCTCAAAGGTGCTGATTCACAGTGGGCTTGCATTCTGAAAACTATTTTGAAAAAGAATGAGGTTCTCAAGACTAAGTAGATGATATCTTAACTCACCAGCTGTGAAAATGCGAAACTTTCCTGTTCAAGGCATAGGCCACATCCTGTTACAAAACCCTTTGTGTCAAACTGCAGACAGGTCTGTGAAACTTTTATGGGGAAGTTAATCTTAAAGTATTCTTTGTTGTTAGGCTGGTTTGCATTTCTTTAAATTAATCACACTCATCTTAGGTGATGCAGAATGGAGGACGTAGTGTCAGTGCCTTTGCAAAGTACTGTAACTGGTGAACTGGTTTTGCATTTGGAGAAAAGTCTGTGTGAGTAGATGAGTGTATTTGTCCAAATGTGCCTTTATCAACACATACTTGCAGGTTATAGGTTATTGTTCTTTCACTTTTGAGTGGGCAGTGATAGAGATTGCTTCTTTCACATGTAAAGTGGCGAAGACTTAAAAAAAAGAAAAAGGAGAGGCCACGCTTTTTTCAGTGACACCTACAAACATAAATAACCTAATGAGAAACTTAAAAGAACAGGAATGGCTCCTGAATAATTTTTAACAAAACAACATCACTGAAGAAGAATCAAGACATCACTGAGTCCAGCTGTTTATGAGGAACACAGATTAGATTAGACAGAACTTTATACAGGAGTACAGACAGAACAGAAATTAAGTAGAAATGTATACTTACAGCAGAGATGTGGACTCGAGTCACATGACTTGGACTCGAGTCAGACTCAAGTCATTAATTTTATGACTTCAGACTCAACTCGACAAAATGTACAAAGACTTGCAACTCGACTTGAACTTGAACACCAGTGACTTGTGACATCACTCGGACTTCAGCCTCACGACATGAAAAGACTTGAAACATTACCCAAAACTTTAAGATTAAAAAGTGTCATTTATAAAAGTGTACTACTACAAATCTAATCATTTCATACCTCCCTCACTGAGGGACATAATCCACCCCTGTCTCTCGCTGCCTCGGTGTGCCTGTGTGACCTGACAGCAGCAGGGGTGGAAATCAAAAACTGGTTCCGACTTAGAACCGGTTCCAATTCTTCTTAAGGATTCTCTCATTTCCCAGCACGACACGTAGGGAAAACCAGCAAACGGGACTAACGGATTAACTGGACCATATGCCACTGTTGTCATTTGTCTGTCACTCCCCTGGACTGAACCACTGACCAGTCTGGATAAGATCACCCTCACATGTTTAAAATCCTCATTCCTTCAGAATATTTACATTTGTTCATTAAACAGTTCAGGAAAATATGATTGTGTTTCACTTTTTGTTTGTGTGTGTACAATAGTGTACATGTGTGACATTGTGAATGATTTGATATGGAAGATGGTCAAACAAGCTCCACTATGACCTGTCCAACTACTTTTTTTCCCACTCAAAAAACTACACACTCAATAGGAGAATTGATAAGGAATTGGATTGGTAAACAGAGTTGAGAAGAGAATTACCTGTATGTACCTGACTCACAATTTATTTTACAGTGATGTTGATATTACAGGGTGTTTTTCCCCGAATTTTCTTTTTTTTAACATCTCACATATTTCCCTGAATAACCAATTTGTGATAAAGTTTATGTGTGCATTTGTTAACAGTGTACAAATATGTACATTCATGTGAATCATGTTAAAATATGAACATCCATGATGCACATAACATTTTAAAATGCCACATTCATATTACACAGGTGACTGAGAACCAGAAAATAATAGTGCATACTCCACTATCGTGACTCACACATGAATTCATGAGGGACTGTTTAAAATGTTATGCAACTTTAAATTATTCCCATACATGCACTGCAATCTTTATGACCACGCAGCATCAATATGTAAGTTTGCTGAATTATTCACTGTACTTGGCTTCCCAAGTGGTCCTGAATTCGCTCGGTTGCAATGTAAGACGACCAGTTCTACGTCAAAACCTCACGAACACCAACATGTGTGCGGTGATCTGTAATTATGGATTTCCGACCATGGCAGCATGTGTACCATGCAGCGTAGAATCCAAAAATGGACAAATAATGACACAGGCAGTAAATACAGTGCATCGCTGTAGAGTAGAGAGGGAGAGGACAGAAATAGAAGATTTTCTTTTTTTTTGTAGTTGTTCTTAATTCTCAAATTAACTACAGCATAATTATATTCAGTGTAACCCATAAAGACCCAAAAATCCACTGGCGACTGAAATAATTTACAAATATAAAACATTAAATCCCAGTGGATCCACTAACCCTATCAATACAAGTAAATAATTGATGTAAAATGCAGTTTGTCATCTTTTCATGGTCATCAGATATGACCCATTTGGATGTTCAGAGACTCCATAGTTACCGTGGAAACACTGTCGTCTTCTACAACATTGATTCACCAGTAAAACCCATGGAGTTGGATCAATGACAAAGGATGGACACACTGGGTTTATGTTCACTTAGTGATAGATTTTGCTTTAAAAGTCACTTTTCTGTTTTTATTTTAGTAACCCTCAATTTCAATCTGAGCTTTTATGAACATCCACGTGATCACTGAATTAAATATAGGAAAAATCTATTTATCAGCAAAAAAAGCAAAACACAGAAGATAATATTACAATAAACTGAGATAAATCACTTTGGAAAGGTTAAATATAGAGAAAAAAAATCATTTGGGAACTGTCACAAAAGTAGCACTGGGTCTTTATGGGTTAATTACGAGGATTTGAGTGAGGATTATTGTGTACAGGTGTTGCTTTTATGAATAGTCGACATGTCAGACTGTTCCCTGAGCTGTTTCCAGTTGGAGTTCAGTGCCATTAACTGATTCATGATGAGCCCCTGCTGAACACCGCGACTGACAGAAACAAATGATGTGACATGGCAGACGCTTAATATTGCATCGTAAAAAAGACATTACAGTTCTAATACTAACGCCTTTGAGCTATGAAACTGTCACCATAAATATACAGAAAATAATTATATATTTCCCAGCACAGCGGGAGATCATTTGATACCTGAGTGCACTTTATGATGGTGGAACCATTTGACTAAAGTTTCAGAGCTGAAATAACTTCAACGTCCAAGGTTGGTTTGGTGCTCAGACTTTCAAGGCTCTTGGTTTATTCTGTGACAATGTACCAGTGTGTGTGGTTTTCTAACAGATGGGCTTTTTATTCTTCACTGAGGAGTCGTCAAATTCAGAAGCTTTGTATTTCAAAATCATTTCTCTGGTTTCTTTCGATGCACTTTAAATACAGACAGGTATGTGAGCAGGATGAGATGCAGCAAAGGAGTCAAACCTCAACCACTGTAGTGTCATAGTTTATGGTCTCAGGGAAATTCAGAGTTTTCACATCCTGTAAATAACAAATTAAAAGAAGAGTCAGAAAAACCTGTAAAAAAAAAAAAAAAAAAAGTTGAAGTATTTGCACCACATGTAACTTATAGCTTTTCATCCTTACAAACCAAGTTACAGCTCTAGTCTGTGGTTACACAACTCTAAGCAAAAGCGGTCTGTTAATAATGCTGAAGGTACCCTTCGACTCAGCCTCCTCTGCAGTGGCTACTGAAAAGAATAAAACAGAAAGGCCCTTGTTAGAACCAGCTTTGATTTAATCCATCCTGGACCAGTGGTGTAGTCCAGGGTATACGACAGTATACAGAGTATACCTACTTATTTTTCCATCAACATTGAGAATACCCACTTCTAAATCCCTCCTGATGCTCACCATTCAGTTGTATCTGAAAGCCAGATTGTTGATTTTTTTTCCCCCTTGAATGGTGAAGCCATGACCCGCCCTACTCTGTCTCTAATTGGCTAGTATTTGCTGCCTTCACTGATTAGATTGGTTAACTTTAGGCATGAAGACTGATGAGCCAATCAGAGGCACAGTAGGGCGGGTCATGCTGAAGAAAATATTGCTAACTAAGGCTGGCCATCTCTGGAACCTGATTGGACACCTCAGATGCCAGTGCCACCCCAGTTGATTGACAGGTCACTGCACATCTCGTTGAAAGATGCGTGATTATTGGAAATGTGAACGAGAAAGGAAGAATCAACGTCTTTCAAATGAGCGACCCACTTCTCCAGGGACCACTACACCACTGTCCTGCACGGTAACAGCTGGAGCTTAAAGGGGTCATATTTGAAACCCACTTTTATTAGTCTGTGGTTCATTTATTTGTGTATTTGAACACTATCTTTATATTCATTTTGGCAAAAATCGAGTGGATTTCTACAACCTGTTTTAATTCCTTTTTAATTTGTTACGTTTTATTACTAGTTGCGTCACGACATTTGCACATATATGGTCAAGACTTCTGACAAACATTTCTCTGAGTACGACATAATTGTTTGTCAGCAGCAGTGGTTGTAGTAAAAACTAAAAACATGTCCAACCTTCGAGCCGATATACTAAAATGTTGTTGGTTGTATTAATGAACACATGTGGTTGAATGGGACGGAGCAGCACTCAACAACCTGGAGAGGGTGGAGCATGAAGTGGCTCATTTGCATTTAAAGGGCCAGCGCTCAAAACAACCTTTCTGGTGTCATTACTCAGAAATAGGGTTGAAGATGGACCTGTGGAGTTGAATTAATGAAGAATTCAGACCCAAGCATAGCATTTACAGTTCATGTAGATCACAGGGAAATGTTTTAAAATGCATAAGTCCATTTCAAAAAAGCAAAATATCACTCCTTTAATGAACAAACAAACAAACAAACAAAAATAATAACTTTCTGGGTTCAAACCTCTGATGTTCAAGTGGCAACCCTGCAATTTTAGTACAATTTTAGTGGTAACCTTTACCTGCATAGCCAAATGTCCAGTGATGTTTGGCCTCATATTCTCTTAAACTAAAATCCATCCATCCTTTTTCTGAAGCATTTAGTTCTTATGAGGGTGGCAGTGAAGCCCATCCACCCATTAGCCTGAAGTCCCTGTGAAAAACGAAGAGATGGAGGAGACTAATCTAAGGTTGTAACAGCCTGAAAGGGACAAATCTTTGTTACCTGTGATATTTGCAGCAGTTTACACCAGTGATCAAAAACATCTACTGATCTAAACTGTTTAATACCTGTTGATCCACTAATCCTATCAATACATGTAAATAATTGGTGTAAACACAGTTTGTCATCTTGTCATGGTCATCAGATATGACCCATTTGGATGTTCAGAGGCTCCATAGTGAACGTGGAAAAACCGTCATTTTGATTCACCAGTAAAACCCATGGAGTTTGATAAATGACAGTAGATGGAGACACTTGGTTTATGTTTAGTTAGTGATAGAGTTTACTGAAAAAGTCCCTTTTTCTCAAGTTTTCTCTGTTTTTGGTATGATAACCCTCAAACGTAGTCTCAGCATGATGATTAAAATACATGATCAGTAAAATAAATCTAGGAAAATACCTGATTTTCACTGAAAAATATGCAAAATGGAGATGGTAATATTATGATAAATGGTGATAAATCACTTAAGAAAGGTTACATAGAGAGAAAAATTAATTTGGGAACTGCCACAAAAGTAGAACTGGGTCTATCTGTGTCTCACTCAAAGCCAGTTGTCAACTCAGTGAAGACTATCCCATCATGTAAAGACAAGAAAATAAATCATTTCTGATCGGCAACAGGGCAGAAAAAAATGTTGAATCCTCCAATGAGAGCATCTCTTCACACACTTTTAAAAATTTACATAGAAATGAACTAAATTCAGTTAAAAAACAACTTCAATAAATGTTAACATGGACACAGAGTGAGCATTAAACCATTATAATTTGGAATTATTTTTGATTTCAGAGATATTTTTGCTAAAATGAGTGTCGTAAAACAGTCACTGTGCTACTGGTTCTGGGTTTAGATACAAAAGGAGGAAGGGGATAATCTCCATAGAGGACACTGGTACAAAGTCTCTGCCATGTTTGTAGATGACAACTAGACACTGAGATCCAAATAAACCAGTTCAGCACAGCAGTCAGAGTCTTCATCCTTCATTTGCATCAGTAACTACACCACTAGAGTGACTGTTTGAATTCTTCCTAATGTTCTCGGAGTGAATTCAGAGCTTATTTTTCTCTATTCATACGCCGTGGGCAAGGAATGATTTGCAAAACACCATTTCACCAGAAACATCCTCATCTTTAAACGCATCTAAAGAGACTGTCTAAGAAACACAACTCTGCTTTACATAAACGTCTGCAGAAGGTGTGAGTTATGGATATCATTAGTATTGTCTGTGTGCCTCTTTCTTACATTCTTTATTTCTCTTTTTTTCATCTTTTATCACAAAACCTTTCTTGCATTTGTATGCTTATCATAGGTTTTTATGTGATTATTTGTTACTTCCATTTTGGCCAGGACTCGAGGGAATAAGAGACGATCTTATTGCAAATCTCAATGGGATCCTCTTGGATAAATAAAGGATGAAACTATGAATATAAACCATTTTGACAGAATTTAAATGAAGACTGATCACAATAACATCAAGAAAGAAAGAAAGAAAGAAAGAAAGAAAGACAGAAGATGATCAATGATGATTAAATAAAATTATTTCCAAACATAATAGGTTGATCTTTTACATCCCTGGGTTTCTTTTTAAGCTTCTCTTCACTAAGCAACCATTCTGACCCATATAAGACTATATTTCTAGTCCCTAGTGTCTGTGGTTTTTATTCAGGGGAATAATAACTCTGGTCTGCACTCACACGCAATAGGTGATAGAAATGTTCCTTAATACTAGATGATACCCAAAAGTAGAAGAAAAATAGAGCTTCAACCCGCTCCCTCTGCAGATAAACAACTCCTTCTGTGGAAAAGCAAATCCAGTGAATCTTCTTTTCAGGTGATTGTACACTAATGAAGTCATAATTCTGAATATCCCATACACTTTCAGCATTTCAATACCGCTTAATCATACACAATGAACCTTTAGTTGTATTATTTTATGTTTTTTTTACTGAAGCACCCCCAAAATAGCCTAAATTCCTCTTATGTCACTGTGCTGCCTATGATCTCCATATTGTACCTTTTATTCTCATCAGATGTTGTTGAAACAGACAAAGCTTATCCTCCAGAAAAAAAAAAAATCTCTGATGGAAAGCAGTGATGGTAAATTGCATGATTCCATTATTCTTTGCTCTGTAAGTGCTCACCCACCCACTCTTGTCAGAAACAACAAGCAAGCGGTATCAGTGCTTTGTTAAACCATGTCCTTTATTCAACCCTTTAATAGTAATCAGTTAAAAAACACACAGCACTGGGGACACCAAAGACAGAAGGAGAGATAACTGCAAGAAATACAAGGGAATACTTCGATCACTGTTTTAAACTAGGAGTCCAACTGGAATTACAAGAGTCATTCATTATTTCAGTCAAAAATAATTGTCAAGGCCATTCACTGGTAATTACTTAATAATTATCTTTTAATTATTGACAGAAAGAAAGAAAAAAACAAAACAGATGGATGTTCCTCTTAGACGACGAATCTCGAGTGGATAAGTAGCTGCAGCACTGTGATGTAATGAAACCGAGCAAAAGTACCAGGACGAACATTTGGAAGAGAGGAAACTACACCATTTAACATTTGCAGTTGAAGCTGTACTTGTCTGCAGGGCACATTTCCCTCAGTGAATATTTGTTTGGCAGCTTGTTCAACAAACCAAAGTGCATTTGAAGATACAGCATGTGGCCCAGCGCATTAGGCTTTAAAGCTAAGCTGTTTTCTGGATGGATTGTCAATGTCACCCTCAAAGCTACGTCAATATAAACTTTTTTTAATTCTTTAGCCAGTGGGAGACAGCAACAAAAATCATTTGAGCAAATTATCACCTTAAAGCAAAAGGCTGCTTTCAACACAGCTGACACGGACCAGCATGAACCTTTATGGAGTCATTTTTCTGCCCAAACAGACTCATTTTAATTCTCTTTTAACTGTCATGTTTAAGCTAAATATTTGACTCTTTAGCTTCTGGATGCTCCCAGTGCTCAGCAGCTACAGAGTTTATCTGCTGTTTAGTTGTGCTTATGTAGCACCAGATGCAGTTGATGCTGAAAGTTTAGTGAGAGCAATAAAGACTGAGCAACATGGTAAAGGTGAGGTCCATAAAAGTAAAGCAGTGTAGTGAAGTTAATGGAAGAGTCTGAATAAAATCCTTTTTGGCTTCATCCTCCGATGAATGCACTTTTTCACTATACATACGCATTTTCACTGTTACTCATATGCATATTTAATCAAAATGTCGTAGTTGGTGAGAACAGCAAGACTGTAACACAACTTTAGAGCTGTTCAACAATGAGCTTAAGTAAAATAAAATGTTCCAAAGGAACTGAGGTGAAATGTTGAGTTTGTGATAATACTCATAGTTTTTCACTCAGCGTCTCCATAAATTTATACACAGCAATTTAAACCATCTTTAAATAAAACTGTAAAACAACCAGTGCTTTCAGCTTTAAAATGGCAAATGATTTAACTGCATCGGGCAAAACACAAATAAAAACCCACACACATATAAGTGTTTTCCTCAAAACAGTACGATTAAAAAAACAAACAAAAAAATACAAAACATGCAATTTAATTTCATTTGGACTTATACAATGTCATATAATATCAAGGACAAATATTAGTTAATGCCTAAGCTTATGTACAAAGGCAAATTATTTTACATGTGTATACAGTACAATATTCTCTGGTCAAGCTAGTTTTTGTTGGTCTCCAAAAAATAAGTGCATTTCGAGACATGCAGCTGCAAATCCTCTGTCTCATACAAACATACGAACGTTGGAGTCTCAGTATCTATGTGAAGACGCTCTATCGACATTCCTTCGCCTAAGTGTTTAACCCTAAGTGTAACCATTCCAGGATATCTCCCCAGTTCTACAGTTCATCCACACAACTATGCACAGACACACTCACACAGTCACGCACAGAATCAGATCAGTCCTGTGAGAGGAAACTCTTCATCATGGATTCTGCTCATAGTCAGGGTCAGCAACGGGTTCAGATACAGTCTCTATTGCTTTGGCAGAGAGCTCACTGTACCGATGCACAACTCACTGTCCTTCATGTTTATTAAATTTCACAAATACTCTGTAAAATCACACCTTTGCTGTTGTCTGCATCCCAACAATTCCTGCAATGTTTTTGGTTTAGAGAGGAGAGCATTATGTAAAAGGAGCAAGTGGGGGAAGTGAACACCTCAGCTTGCAATGCCTCCGAGTATCACATTCACATGTCGAGTTCCCATCTTTCATGTAACCTGTGATGATATTCGCTTATTTTTTTTTTTACTTTAGTTTTCCCACTGAAGCCTCTGGCTATCACCTTAATGAGCAAATCCCAGAGAGAGACGTAACATCCCAAGCTTCAAAGAGGCTGGAGAATACAGATAGAAAACACTTCATCCATCACCGTATACCAGTCCCAAGTCACAGCTTTTGATAGAGGAAGAAGTGAAGAACGGTAGCAAAGACACAAACTGAAAGATATGCACTTTTTCACAGATCTCATATTCTTTGAGTGCCCATTTTATCAGCAATAAAGAACACTTAGTGATATTTGTTCTCTTCAGACAAGACCCTTAGGCGACCATTCCGTGCATATATGATCACACAAGTCCACACAATTATTTTTATGTGTTTGGGGGGAACTTACATTAACTTACATTCATTTCCTAGAGTATTACTGAACCTATAATATACCCAGCCCTAACTGAAGTCTCCACAAGTGACGGGAAACAAACATTCATATCCCTGGAACATAATAAATACTTGGACCACACACACACACACACACACACACACACACACACACACACACACACACACACACACATTTGTTATGTTTTATACTCCTCTTATCCTTTTGACTTTCATTGTAAAATGCAATCAAATGATTCTGCATCATTGTATATACAATTACACTGTATTGTTAAATAACATTAAAGAAAACTGATTCAGCTGCTTGATGGTGGCTTTCTGAAATCTGCCCGTGTTGCACTGACTCTGCTATCCAAATCGAAGCACAAGGAGAACTGAAAACTAATGCAATCTCCTCCTTAATGTACAAGAGTGCATGTACATTATTTGTCCTGTGCCGCAGAGATTTTTTCCTTTCCTCATCATGTACAGAAAAAGAAATACCAGTTCCGTCTGCAGTTTTGCACATCTGCAGAAAATGATATTCCTGTCTGGAGGCAGCTTTCCATTCTCACTCTAGAAAAATGTACCTTTTGTGTCCCTGCAAAGTATCCTCTTGAAGGCTCTCCTGAAATCTTTGTTAAATATAGTGTATATGACTGGGTTGAGGCAAGAGTTACAGTAACCAATCCAGAAGAAGAACTTAAACAAAGGTTTGGGGATGCTGCAGGTATCTGGGCAGACGGCTTGAAGAGAATAAGAGAGGAAGAAGGGGAACCAGCAAATCACAAAAACTCCCATTACCACGGCCAAGACAAAAGTGAAGCGCTTCTCCCTGTTCACCATGGCCTTACGGCGGGATATGGGAGTCCCCTGAATCTTTGGGGTTTCCTCAGATACGAGTTTAGTTCCTGATGACGTGGCCATTGTGTTCTTGTATCTACAGGCCAAGTTTAGAACCTGAACTTTGAACCCTTTTCTTTGAGATGATGCCAACATTCGCTCATCGGCCTTTCTGGCGTCTTCTTCGTCTTTGCTGTCCTCTCCTGTAACACCTTCCTCGCACATTTCCAGCTCAGCCTCAGACCCGAAGCTGGAGGTGTTGTCAGGGAGAGCGTCGGTCTGCGCCACCCTCCCTTTGTCAGGCTCTTTCTGGGTGTCTTTGTGCAGAACAGCTGAGAGGATTTGGCTGTCACATTGAGGGATTGAGGTGGAGGAGATGGATTTTTGGACTGGGGCAACACTTGAATTCAGATACTGCTGAGTGTCCTGGTTTTCAGTGTTCTCAGGACATTTCTGAAGTGATGATGGGGTGGAATCTGAGCCAGGCGTTTTGGTCAGGACTTTTTCCCGTTGGCTAGCATTTATATCCCCTTGATCTCCATTCTGCTGTGACTGCTCTGCTAACTTCCCTGCAGGCTCGCTCTTTGGGACACTTACATTCCCTGCCACCTTTTTATGCTTCTCTCCAGGTGGGCAGCGTGTGTGCTGCTTAGCAATCTGATAAATCCTCACATACACCAGAATCATTATCACACAGGGGGCGAAAAAGGAGCCAATGGTGGAGTATAGAATATACCAGGTCTCACTGTTTAGTTCACATACTTCTTCCCCTCCTTCACTTTTGTCCAGGGTGAGCAAAGGTGGAAAAGAGATGACCGCAGATATGAGCCAAACAACTATTATAGCTGCCTTAATGCGTAATGGAGTACGTATGGCAGCGTAGGACACAGGTCGAGAAATTGACAGGTAGCGGTCCAGTGCTATAGCGCACAGGTGCACAATGGAGGACGTACAGAAGAGGACGTCCAACGCCAGGTAAATTTCACACCAGATGGTGCTAAATGCCCAGTATCCCTGCAGCTCATTGGCTAATGAAAACGGAATGATGAGGGTGGCCACTAAAATATCCGCAGCAGCTAGGGACACAAGGAAAAGGTTCTGAGCCCCTTTGAGGGACCTGGATGTCAGCACGGCGATGATGACCAGGATGTTCCCCACAATAGTCACGATCATCATGAAAGTGATGGAAATAGCGAAGGCTGCGGTGGCGGGCGGTGAGTAGGACGAGGTCCTGACAGTGCTCTGGTTGCAGGGTCTGGTGCCCGAGATGGTGCTGATGTTCTTTGTCTGGAGTCCACCAATCTCTGAGAGGCAGGGTGTGTCAGGGGCAGCTGCCATGGCGATGGAGATGATGAAGAAGGTGACAGATGAAGATAACGGTTCCTTACAGAGTGATGGCCAACAATAAAGGACTGTTTCTGCGACTAAACATTGCAACACTGGGTTTTCAGTCGATAAGACCGAGGAAGTGGGCAGATGGAAGTCAAGATTAAGTCATGTGATCTTTACACCATGAGGAACTTTCTGCAAGAGAGAGACAGGTTTATAGGACTGTGCATGGTCGGCTTGAATAATAATAAATAATAATAATAATAATGATGATTTAAAAATAGAGAATGAATCCCACTTACTGCAATGTATGGAATGTGTCCATCACACACACATCAATGCATTAATCCATAGGAGTTATAATCCATAGATGAAAAAGTTATTTTGCTCTTTTTGCATTCACTCTATGTAGAAGTTTAAGATAAGTGTTCACACAGTTTCCAACAAACTGAAGAATTGATTCATGTAGTCCTCTATTATCTCCAAAGAGAGAAAGAAAAAGAGAAAAAAAAACTCTGTAGAGAAGGAAAGCAGGTAAAATAAAATAATGTTGATATACGTCAGAAAAACGGAGAGAAAAAGAAAAGTAAAAGTAGTTGGCTCGTCTCAGATAGCCAGACCGAGGACGCAAAGGATGGAAATCAGTCCGTTCGGATATATCCTGGTTGGATGTTTCTCCCGGTTTGTCATCTCACTTTAGACGCTGGAGACAGAGTCCGCTGGCAGAGAGAGATGAGAGGGAACTGCAGCGGACGAGGAGGATTAAACGAGGAGGCGCTTTTACGCACAGCCCACACTGGATCCAAACTGCCCTCATCCAGGCTGTGCGCACAATGTCCACTGTGGGAATCAGGGTAAAGGTGAAATACACGTCTATGACTGTCACTGGAGACGATGAGGGGGGTGAGTTGAAGGTGTAAAGACAATGCTACGAATTTAATATTTCACACACACCCCCACCCCCCATAAAAACAATATTTTCTTCTAGTTTTTTTTTTTTTTTAACTTTTTCATGCATGGTGGCGCACATCTTATTTAGTTTATTTTGCTGAATACACGATACAAATCACATCACCACTCAATAAAGATTATTAAAAGCCTTCTTAGAACAATTACAAACCCTTGTAAACTGACACTGAACAGATAAAATCGATGTTTTAAAGAGGATATTGGAAGAATCTCTACTTCTGGCCTGCATTCCCATTAAGTAAAACCAGATATGTGTGTGTCACAGAGGATGCCGCATCACCCGAGACGGGTCCTCATGATTTCCACCCAGTTTCGATGTTTGTATTTGTAAGTGAAGCGTGTTGGACCAAATGATTTTCTATAATTACCTTCCACATAATGGCCTCTGCATTAAAGGAAGTAATCATAAAACAGTAGGCCTGTTTGCGAGGACTTATCAGTAGATTTTTATTTTACTTATTTATTTTTCTTTTTTATTTATGCATGTCAGTGACAGGAGATGCACATTCCATAGATGTCTATCAGTATACTGTGCCTTCATGTGGGCGGATGCATCATATCATAGTGTGGGAGTAATTTAGTGATATAGTGATAATTTGACATCAGAGGCTGCACTTTATTTCAAAGCTAAGATAACCACATAGGAAAAAAAATACTTTTTTTTTGTCTTCCCCCTTCCCTTGTCAGTCATCAATATGTAGAATGCGTGCTTTGGTACAATATAGCAAGGTCAGCTTATCTCTGAAGTCCAGGTAGGAACTCATTTCCAAAGGGGTTATTGCAGAGCCCTGTCCTTTACTCCTGTTACTTCAGATGCTGGAGTTAGTTTTCAGGCTACCTTAAAACTTTTAAACCCATTTGATTTTCAGCTTAAAAAAGCTTTCAGGCAATAAATATTTCATAATACCCCTGCTTTTCTGTAATCTTAGCTAATTGTCAAAATTCATCTCTGTTTCAGTCTATCATCATGCAGGTAGGCTGGTGGAAAATTGCTCTGACATTTACATTTTATATCAAACAATAGTCAGACATTGAATCTAAGCATAACTGTGCTAAATGCAGCAATATATACACATTCTACATGGCAGAGTGAGGACATAATATACAGTAATAATTTGTATATTTATTTATCACAACCATCTGTTCTATTATGAATTAGCCTGAGATTTCAGTCTCTTAAATTCCCGTCTTCATCTTTTTTTCCTACTGGCATTTTCTGCTATTTAATGATGGAGGACAAGCCCTGAGATGACTCAGCTGCAAAAGGCACCATGTGAAGCTGCTCAGTTAGAAATCTATGGAAGAGAAGCTGAACATCATTGTATCAAGTGGACAAAAAACGTGGCTTTTCCATGAAAATACACTCGTCCCACAGTCTGACCATCGCTAATGTCTAATCTTAAAAATCTAACCTGAGCTGCCTTAACCTTGTTAAACCCATTATGCACACTTTTCACAAGTCTGCACAAGCGAAGGCTTTTTGCTGGAGGGGGATTACCCACAATTCATAGGTGTCTAATCTTAAAAAAAAAAAAAAAAAAAAAAAAGATTTAATCAAACATTATTAATAATTAATAGGCTGTTTTACTCAGCACAAGAGCCGTATGAAAAATGATGTCCATAATGCATACAATGCTTCTTCCAGGGTAACACATTATGTCACAGCTTGTTGTCCCATTCTTCAAACATGATCTGGAGGTCTTACATCACATCCAACTCACATTTCCACTGGGCGCACAGATATTAATGCCTTTAAAGGTTATGTGCGTGGGTTCATTTCTTACTCAAACTGGTATTGTACATTGTTTTACAGGGAAAACTGAAAGCATATATCAATATTAGCGAAGTGTCCAAAGGTTGCAGGTTTGTTATAATTCTTACTTTTCATACTAAACATTAAAACATCCCTTCCTAATGTGCTTTCTGTGCAGTGGATATAGGACAAGAATGACTGTTCTCTTTTTGACCAAAATTGAAAGACAATTAAATTTATCTGGAGAAACTAAAGACATTCTCCAACCTTGTATTTTTATGTAACACTGAGCTGCTGAGATGGATCACAAGATTGTTCTTTTACTTTGAAAGACAAAAACAATACCCAGCAGGAATAGCTGAAGCTTCAAATGATCTTCACTAAGTTTGTACAAAAAAATAATAAGTTGTAGAGTTTGTCTCCCATTACTCCATTAAAGTGAATTTTTCGAAGAGATGTTTTAAAATCAACAGGGTGGAGGATTACAGCAAGAAAAACAGAAGATTATTTAATAAAACCTAGTAAGATGCAACAGCTTCCCTTATTTTTTGTGCAGAATACCTTGCATTGCTTCAAGATGTGTTCCATATTGGCATTTCCAAAACTTTGATTTTCATGATTTAAAAACAAAAACAAAGAAACACTGAATATTGCAGTGTAGTGGATAAATACTGAACCAAGTGGAAAAAGTTTCACTCTTCCTTATGTGAAGTATTTTAACACATTGTGGTAGGTGTTATTTTAGTTTAGTTTATTTTAGTTATTTTAGTTCTATAAAAGCCACGACTTTGGGCAAGACTGAAATTAAGCTGTATAACTCATGCTTTCAGAAAAACAAAGTCATTAAACACTCATGAAATATCTGTATATGTTTTGAGTTTATTGATACGCTGGTCAGGAGTTTTTTCCTAGTGCTTTTGTGTTCTCTGGTGGTAACATGTGGGTACTGCAGCGTAGCAGATGGAGATGCAGAAGTGACTGGCAGAACTTTGGCTGTGGTCCAGTCTGTTGGTGGTCCCAGTGACTTGATTTAAACGAACACGTCATTGTTCTGGTTTGTTTGGGAAACTGGGAAAGACAAAAGAGACAAGACAATGCAAATTCACACGTGCATTGGATCGGTTTGGTCTACACCACAGACTACACATACCACAGTGGTAGAGGGTGCGGAGTTTCTTGCCATCCAACTTTGTTACTTTAAATCTTTGTCCCATGTATCTGACCTTGTCCTCATCTTTCACATGGGTTACGATGGTGGGTAAGCCATTGCGTGAAAAAACAAAACTGCCAGAAAACACGAATGAGCAAACAGCACTGGCATCATAAACTCATTGTTTTCATAGGTGAGACACTTTACCGTCCATAGTGCATTATAGAAATTAGGTCGTATGGATGGTCCAAGTTGTTGGTTATTTCTTTCTTATGGAAGTTTCTCTCCTTTCCTAAAACACATGAAGTTCATTTTTATTTGTCAAGTGCACAGCAGCCAATGACAGTTGTAGGTTTAACCCATAAAGACCCAACACTACTTTGGTGGCAATTCCCAAATATGTTTTTCTGTGTATTTAACCCATCTTAAGTGATTTATCACCATTTATTATAACATATCTTCTGTATTTAATAAAAACAGATTAGATTAGACTGGGGGCAGCCGTGGCTCAGATGGTCGAGCGAGTCGTCCAATAACTGAAGGGTCTGCGGAATCCCGCTCTGTCCATGTGTTGTTGTGTCCTTGGGCAAGACACTTCACCCTCCTTGCCTCCAGTGGTGCTATTCACACTGGTGTATGAGTGCGTATGAATGTTTGGTGGTGGTCGTAGGTGCAGATTGGCAGCCATGCTTCCATCAGTCTGCCCCAGGGCAGCTATGAATACAGATGTAGTTTACCGCCACCAGAGGGAGAATGTGAGAGCAAATGAATAATGGATCCTCTGCACACGCTTTGAGTATGCGTTCATAGAAAAGCGCTATATAAATCTAATCCATTATTATTTTTAGATTACTATAGCACTTTTCAAGGCACCCCAAGCGCTTTACATTATTGATCCATTATTCATTCACACTCTGGTGGTGGTAAACTACATCTGTATCCACAGCTGCCCTGGGGAAGGCTGACAGAAGCGTACCTGCCAATTCACACCAAACAGCCCCTCCAACCACCACCAAACAAGGACACAACAGCACATGACTAGGACAGAGCAGAATTCGAACCACCAACTCCTTGGTTATTGGACGAGCCATTCTACCTCCTGAGCCATAGTAGTTTTTCAAAGAAAATGAGGTATTTTCTTATGTTTAATCTGCTGATCATGTTGATGTTCATTAAAGCTCAGAGTAAATTCAAAGGTTATTAAATCAGAAACAGAAAACTCAAGAAAGAGTGACATTTTCAACAACTATATCGATAACTGAGCATAAAACAAGTGTGTCCATCCCCTAGCATTGATCAAACAATGGGTTTTACTGGTGAATAAATGTTGTACAAGATGACTGTTTTGCACATTCAATATGGAGCCCCTGAACGTCCAAATGAGTCATATCTGATGACCATGAAAAGACCACAAACTGTATTTTACACCAGTTATTTACATATATTAATAGGATTAGTGGATCAACAGGTATTACACATTTTACATCAGTAGATGGTTTTGGTCGTCAGTGGCTGTTTGGGTCTTTATGGGTTAAATTCTCCTAACTGGCTGCTGTAAGTGGACAATACAAACAAGAAAAAAAAAAAAAAAAAATTAAATCCTGTATGACACACAAAACAGGTCAAACATTACCTTTCTTGATGTTTTGGCTGAGAACAGTGATATACTTGTCCCGGTCTTTCCTTGTATGCTCATGAGTTGTACCTAGAGCGTGAAAGATCTCATGGACGATGTTTCCCATACGGCACGAAGGCCCAAGAAACACCCTCTGGTTACCGCCATTGAAGCCAACATAAGAAGCACAGCTGGAACAAGAGTTGGTAAACACTTAAAAAACAAAAAAAAGAGGTAGTTTGGAAACAGTGGTTGAATATTGATTAGTAATACCCTTTACTCTTTTGGAAGTTCAGGTAGTTGTCCTCAGTCGTTCGCTTGTGGAATGCCACACAAGAAATGGAGGACACTATTCCCAAAGCTTTAAGGATTTCATTTGTGCGGTCGGCTGAAATAGATCCAAAAATGTTAAGAGTTGGTTTTGATACATTGAAGCTCAGATAGTTTAAAGTAAATTCCAGACTACCTAGTTCAGAACTGATGATGTAGGCGATGTTCAGCGTTGGCCATGTGCGTATCACTAAACTCCTGTCGTCCTAAAGAGTTAAATAAAGACACTTCAGTAAACTTGCTTTGCACTTACTGTACATACAGATTTGGGAATAATTACTGAAAAATTTTCCTATTTGCACACTAGAAATTAGGCCAAAGACATGCAAATCTTTTAATTTGACAAGATAAATAAATTTAAATAAAGACTTCTATCTTCATTAAAAAACTTGGTTAAGAACAGTCTAGAAATAATTTATATTCCAAGAAACGATTATCACGAGCTCATTTTGAAGAGATTCATTCACTTAGTGATGGTGAAATAATTATTTTCAACGTCATACATTTTGAAGAAACACAAAACAATAGTCATGTCAAACCAGAAGAGGTAAATATATCCATACTTTTCCTTTCACTGGATCCTACAATTCCCATAATGCAACTTGACACTGCTTCTGCATAACCTGGAATTTCATTAAATCACAGGTAAACCCTTACACTGACTTAGTACAATACTGAAGTCTCAGAAAGTTTGCAGACCTGTTTGAAAGTGGTTGAATTTTAAAGCCAGGATTGTCCCAGTCCATATGAGTCAAGTTTCAAATCTGACGCATTAAGTTTCTAAACAAATGGACAAAACTTTGTCAAATGCTCAGTTTTAATACTAAACCTCAACCCACTCTGACATTTATATTGATGTAACTTTAATCCATATAGACCCAAGCAGCCACCAATGACCAAAATCATCTACTGATCTAAAATGTTTAATAACTGTTGATCCATAAATTTTATCAGTACAAGCAAATAATTGGTGTAAAATGCAGTTTTTCATCTTTTCATGGTCATCAGATATGACCCATTTGGACGTTCAGAGGCTCTGTAGTGAACATGGAAACACTGTCATCTTCTAAAACATTGATTCACCAGTAAAACCATGGAGTTGGATCAATGACAGTGGATGGAAACACTTATTTTCACTTTCAGTTACTGATATCCTTGCTGAAAAATTCACTGTTTCTTCAGTTTTCCTTGTTTTGATACAATAACCTTTGAATTCACTCTGGGTTTTATGATCATCTAAATTAAACATAGGAAAATGCGTGATTTACAGTGAAAAATACAAATACAGAGGATAATATTACAATAAATGGTGATAAATTACTTATGAAAGGTTAAATAGAGAGAAAAATTCATTTGGCAACTACCACAAAATTAGCACCGGGTCTTTATGGGTGGTAAATAACTATTGTTTTACTCACGTTCAACACCATGTCTCCCTCTACAACAGCAAGGTGATGGGATTCCTGCTCTTCCTCTGAGAAAAGACTTTATGGATTTTCATCTGCACATCTGAACCTTTAAAGACATTAGGAGGAGTTGTATAGTCGTTTATGGTTTACCTTCAGTCTCTGGGTTGTCGTCTGGATCTTCGATGGCCTGGGTGACATTATCTGCATTAGGTTCTGTGGGACGACAGGTTTATGTGTTAAAGAAACAGCAACAGCAGAAATGTCTCCATTGATGATCTTGGCTAAAATAAGCTCCAATCATACCTTTACTGGTTACATTTATGGCAGCGGAGTTTACTACGAAACAACAGACAAGATGAGACACATTTCAATTCGCTGATTATCTGAAGACTAAGTCAAACAAATGTTTTTCTTACCATTTTTTAAGCTTTCAGTGAACATAATTAAACTGAGGAGCAAATGAAGCATGGTTGCAAAGGTCAGAGCAGACTGTCAGACTGATCTCTTTAAATTCCCTCCTTCATTTATCACTTAACTAAATTCACCTGTGTCCTCCCACCTCCTCTAACTCTGCAACAGTCAGAGGGCGGCGCAACGGAGGAGGTCAAGGGATTAACTTAGCTAATATGCAGGATGCCAGTTTGTTTGCAGAAATAGCTAAACAATGTCTTAAGTCTCCTATTGTAGAGATAGAAATACAGCTGAGCAGAGAAGAAGGGAAATCTATTATCAAAAAACAGATACAAGCAGGAGGACAAAATTATTGGGACAATCATAATACAGGGAGGGGAGGCAGCTGTACAACAAACAGAAGCAAGATGGGAAGAAAAAATGAAGGGCAGGAACAGGAGAGAAGAGGCAGTGGTTTCTTGCATTAGAATAGGGCATACTGGATTAAGTGAAACACTGCATAGAATAGGTAAACACATAGATGGAAAATGTGATCATTGTGATGAATATGAATCAGTGCAGCAGGTTATGTTTAAATACTGGAGGTATGAGGAAGAAAGGAAAGCACTGAAAGAAACAACAGAGAAAGCAAAAACAGCATTTAATGTAGGAAGCTTTAGTACTTTTTGTTTCAGAAATCTCATCATGTTCTTAAAGGAAACAGGACTGTTTGACAGAATATAGGTTTTTAATTATTTTCTGATTTTACTTTGATTTATCTGCCAATTTACTGCTTACACTCCAGTCCAGTAGGTGGCGGTAATGCACCTTAAGCTGGTTGCCAACCGCTATTAAAAACAAAAGAAGAAGATGTTTTTCACGCTACTATAGAGGGGATGCACTTACGTCACTTCCCCTCTGGGCCACGCCCCTCTAAGTCAGACTGAGTGGCAAAAACAAACCGGCTCAACATGGCGGAGC
Organism: Sphaeramia orbicularis; assembly: GCF_902148855.1. NCBI lineage: Eukaryota > Metazoa > Chordata > Actinopteri > Kurtiformes > Apogonidae > Sphaeramia > Sphaeramia orbicularis. The sequence goes on along the minus strand of NC_043968.1, from coordinate 19,533,934 downwards.
ATAGCAGTAACTACAGCGAGACCGGGAAAAATGTGGAATATAACATGAAATTAAAGACATTTGAACTGGACATGGATCCATACAAGCTACCAAACAACCAGTGGTCAACGAACATTGATATGTGGCCGGAAATCACTCATCCTGACATTTATATGAACCTGATTTCAACGCCAGGAAAATACCCAATGCAAAGGCTGAAAGCATACAAAAGATAGAGTTGTTGACATCCTCGTCATCGTTAATTAGAGGATTACAGCTGGTGAGTGCTTTCAATTCAACAAACTATTGTTTTTGAAGTTTAATGTCAGTGAAGACGTATTTTCTTGGTTGTGATTGCCGAGGTAAAGGCCCAGCAGTAGTGCTCACAGTTCACTACTGATTTATTGCAGTTGAACCCTTAGTATTGACCCAAGTGAGTGGATGATCTACTGGTACTGTGGAGATTTAAGTAGAGTTAACATCAAATACTTGATACAACACAGCTACAACAGCTTTGTGCTAGAGTACCCCCTTATTTGGAAAACTAGGTTAGCCTCAGTTTAAGCTAGTTCACAAATCATGTAGAGCACAAGGTTCAGAATCACACAATTGAAGACAAAAACATTTCAGTTATGAAATATAGAACTAAATGACAGATGCTAACATTAAGGGCTTTACTAAGAAGTAACTTTAGCCAAAACGATATGTACTTTAAGGTATGATTTTACACAAGAATACAGCATAAATTAACGTTACCTGACACGAAATGTCAACCACCAATCCAGGTTTCGTTGTCTGGATTCCAGTTATTTCTACAAATTGCAGCGATCCATCTGCTTCTTCTGTCTTTGGCTTTAGGTAGCCACTAAAACGATACCTCCGAGTGCTTTTTAAACCAATTTGTGCGATCAATGGCACAACAGCTCTTCCCCATTTTTTAGACTGTTCTAAAGTTTTCGCAGTATTCAAGTCAAAGCCGCTACTCGTCTCCCTCTTTCTGCCACTCAGTGGACGGAACTGTGGTGACTTCCGCTAGCGGTGACGTCACATGCATACCTTCTGTTGCTCTTAAACTGACTGTAGCCTTTTCTTCTAATGATTTCAATCAGACCATGTGTGCTTTTGCAGCTGTACTTTGTCTGTTTTTTGAAGAACAAATAAAGATCATATTTGTTGTTTCACCTATAAAGACCCAAACATTCACCCTCAAACAAATGTATCTACTGATCTAAAATGTTTAGTACCTGTTGATCCACTAATCTTATCAATATATGTAAATAATTGAGGTCAAACGTGAACAACTGCTGTTGTGAGGATTTGTTGCTGGTATTATTTGTGCTATCATTGTTTATGATATTTTGTTCATGTTTTCCTTTCTTATATCTCTCATTTAATAGGTCTTATTCATTCTATTTCATTGTAATTTCTTCCTTTTTTTTCTGCCTAGTTTTCTCAGTTCTTGTTCTTGTTCTAGTTATTGTTACCAATACCATTATAATTATCACCAAGGTTGTTATTGTTGGTATTGTTGATATTCTCTTGTGAGGGTCTTTGCCATCTTCATCTTCCTTTTTCTCCCTCTTTCACTCTCTCCTTATCTCCTCCCCCTTTCTTCTCCTTCGCCCTGTTCCTTCATGTCAGGTCCGAAATATCATTCAACGAAACTCAAAATAAAGACAGTAGAATGTCAAGAGGAGCCTCATGTGCTTCATGAAGCTTCCCTTGGCAAAGCGCATTTGTTCAGCACAAAAAGGCAGCCAGACTACCATTTTGCTGTTATGATGCTGGACAAGACAAGTTAAAAAAAAAAAAAATGTATCTGATGATCTAAAATCTTATTACCTGTTGATCCACTAATCCTATCAATATATGTAAATAATTGAGGTAAAATGCAGTTTGTCATCTTTTCATAGACATCAGATCTGACCCATGTGGATGTTCAGAGGCTCCATAGTGAATGTGAAAACAAGTCTTCTGCAACACTGATCCACCAGTAAAACAAATGGATGAATGATGGTGGTTAGAGATGCTTGTTTTTTTATGTACATTTAATGGTATATTTTGTTTTGTTTAAAGTCACTTATTTTCCGCTTTTGTTTTTTGGATTTGACCTAATAACCTTTGGATTTACTCTGAGTTTTTATGAACATCTACATGATCAGTAAATTCATCATAGGAAAATATCCGATTTAAACTGAAAAATGCATAATATTATAATAAATGGTGATAAGTCAGTAGGAAAAGACAAAAAAATCCCTTAGAAGTTTTGACAAAAATAGTTGTGGGTCTTCAAGGATTAAAAACGACGATAAGATAAGGAACAGATAATTTAGGTGAGTAACTTGCACATCACTATCTAACCACTAGGGGGCTATAGTGCAGAGTGAGCACACACACCTGCAAAAAATGAGCACGTAGAAGAAGACGACTACTTCCGGGACAAATAAAACACATGGGATCAAAACCTCTCAGGTATGTTCTCCGCATTTTCTTCTTAATAATTTGTAAGACACGTTTAACAAATCAGTGGTTGACTGATTATTTACAGTGTGTTTCGAATATGCTGTTGTTTGATATAATTTACGGTAACTGTCTGTGTTAGAGAGATATGTTAACGGCTATGTTATGAGCGATGATAGCTATTCCCTTTTTGTTGTGTCTGCAGTCATTTCTACCTAAAGATGTAGCAAGGATACAGTTATTTAAAAAAAAAAATCCAACAGAGAAGGTTTTTGTCAACGCACGACTTTCATCGATGAAGTAACAGAAACATCCACTGGTAGCTAAACCCAAATGTAATAACGTGGCAGACAATGTAAACACAAGTACGCAGTGTATTTCGTCATTAGGATAGAATCAGCAACTTTCCTTCTCAACCTTAAAAATATCAGACGACAGGTTCATATCCAATATTTGACATGGAATACCATTGTTTTTGTTTTTTTGTTTTTTTTTTTAAACAACATTTCATGTTAAAAAATATAGCCAGATCCATCTTGAACAAAAAAAGAACGCGTTCCCACAGTAACCTTGCTTAACCTCTTAAGACCCAGGAAATGTCAGCAAAGTATAAGCTTTTTTTTTTTATTTTTATAATTAAATAAGTGCCTATATTGGAAACACCATGATGCAATAGTTTTTCAAATGCAGTTTTTAAAATTTTTATGGAATGCCCTTTGTGGTGGACAGTTTTTTTTTTTTTTTTGTTTGTGTTTTTTTGTATGAAGTTGTGAAACTCTTGTCCACAAATGTGGACAGAAAACCCCTAGCTGGGTCTTAGGTGGTTAATATTATCCCTTACAAGGCAATGTTTCCCCTCTATTACAGTCTGATTACATACTTTTCTGCAAGTAAACAATATAAAAATTGACTTTATCTGAACTTTTATGACTTGACAATGACACTAATGTAGGGTATACTGTTTACAGCCTCTTAGATATGTGCTTATGTTTGGTTTTCTTCATCTGTTACTAAATACTGTTGAGGTTTGCACTGCTGGCTGGACAAAATTAGCATATTTATGGTGTAACCACTGACTCCAGGTACTTGTAATGAATATGTTATTTGCTTTTGTTGACCAGCTGGTGCTCAAAGGGTTGCAGTGATTAGTCACTGCAAGTATAGTAAATAATTAGGTTTCTAACTGGTAAAACACTGAATACTATCTGTTTTTTAGTTACAACACATTTTTTGTCTTCACTTGCAGAATCCAGTCATGACAAGATGGGCGAGAGCTAACAATGTCCATAAACACAAGCCAGCAGAGGCCACTCCATGGAGTCAACTCAGAGCAGCAGGAGGAGGAGGAGGAGGGGCAGGACATCACTCAGGAGGCTCCACAGGGGCAAGACAAGGACCCCAGAAGGAGCATTTGAGAAGGACTCAGCCTAATGGCTCAGCTGTGAAAAAACCAAACCGTAAGAAAAAGGACTATGCCAATGAGGATGTGAATGGCTTTCTGGAATATCTCCAGCAAACTGGGCAGTCGCTGCCCAAATCAGATAAAGGAGGGAAGCAGGAGGAGCAGGAACTCAGGGAGGAGGTGGAGGTGGCTCTGAAAAAAGACAAAAGGAGAGAGGACAGACGGATAAAGAGGCAGAAAGACAAGAAGAACAAAATGGTGAGTGGTTTCAGACTGTGGGGTCCAACAGGATCTGGATTGAACTGTCTGAGGGGTAAATATGGCCATCCAGTATCAACTGTAATGGTTCAACTACCAGTGTGAAGAGCATCATCAGATACCAAAATCACCAGAACAGAGACGATTTTGGTGTTTTATACCAAACGACTCATCAGATATGCTCTGCTGCACTCGGTTAACTGGTATATTCAGCAGCTAAATAACCAAATGCTTCCCTAAGAAGCTTAAAGAAACACCAAAAACAGAAATAAAAGAAAAAGAATGCAGTTAAATACCAAATAACCAGAAATGTGACTCTAAAATAATACGAATCAAAAATACTCTTTCTTTTCTCAATTTCTTTTTGCATTTTGTATTTTGGTTGATCAACAGAGGTCACCAGATGACTAATGTCTTTGTTGTGATTTCAGAATTTTTAATGAATTTCATTAACCAAAGCCTTGGTTAGTTGAATAACACAAATAGCACTTCAGTTCACCTGTGATGAAATAGACTGTGTTTTTTGTGTGCATGTGTTTTTTCTTGATCTTTCTGCTCCCTCTCTCCAGCTTTGTTTTAACTGTAGAAAGCCAGGTCACGGTTTGGCCGACTGTCCAGAGGCTGACAGAGACGAGGAGATGGGCCGAGGTATCTGCTTCCGCTGCGGCTCAACTGAACATGAAATCCACAAATGCAGAGCTAAAGTGGACCCTGCTCTGGGTGAGGAGGACACAAAGGCCAGCTCTAGATTCCTGACATACTCATAGAATATAACACTCATAGTGATGTTAATGTGCTCACTCCTACAGGTGAATATCCATATGCAAAGTGCTTCATCTGTGGTCAGACTGGACACCTGTCGCGGTCCTGCCCAGATAATCCTAAAGGACTGTACGCACAAGGTACAAACAGCTCTAACAGATGCTCCTGTGTTAAGAAGTGAGAGCTGTTACATTCTGACTTATCATTTGTGTGTGCAGGAGGTTGCTGTCGTGTTTGTGGCTCAGTGGAACATTTTCAGAAAGACTGTCCAGAACATCAGGCTGCAAGTAAGTCTCTCTGTTCACATACTGCTCATTACTCAACAATCAGCTGTTGTGTCAGAGCTCTAATATTTCCACTGTCTTGTTCTGTCTGTCTTTTTTTAGCCAACTCTTTGACAGTGGGCTGGTTGTCCAATAATATGAGTGCAGACCATGAGGATGTACATGTTCCAGTAAAGAAAGCCAAACCCAAGCAGACCAAGGTCGTTGTCTTCTGATCTGCTCCGAGTATCTCTACATTTAGACTCCCACTCAGGTCAAAGAAGATCTGTGCAGCAGTCTCTCCACAACAGATTCCCCATATTTCAGGCAAACAGCACTAGACAAAACCTCAACTGTAATAACTGGACTCATTACAATTCACAGTGACATTCTGATTCCCTTTTAATTGTAATTGAAGTTTTGCAATAAATCAGTGATGTAAGCCTTACCTGACTCTGGATGGTTCTGCCATACTTTTTCTTCTAAGGTGTACTTCTGTTAAAATTGTCAGAAAGATAACAGTGGCAAAACCTCTCGAGCAATATTTGCTATAGTTGTCTGTACAAAGTATGTACATGCTGTATGCTGCAGACAGGGTATATTACCGTTGCCTACTGGACTGTAATAGCTTCAAGCTTGCATGCAGAGGATTGTGGGTAGGAATAGCTTGAAAAAGGTGGCTGGCTCACACACTGCAAAATATGACCAGATATACCAGGATATTTGTCCAATTCCAATATCTTCCCAAATCTCCTGGTCAGTGACTGAGTGTGAGAATCTGTAAGGGTCTGAAAAGGTGTCAAAAGAAGCAGATTCTACTTTCATACATCATGCGACACTGTTGGGAAGTGGGTATGAGCGATAAAGACATGAGAGGAACTTTATTAATTCTATCAGAAAATTCAGTTGACACAGATTATGGCTTAAAATAAAATACAGTAAAATTTAAATACTTAGTTTTGTTTGTAGACATCTTCATTATCACACTTCGAAGAAATAAGTTTACTACTTTTGTCATAAAGTAAATATCCACAACAGTTGTTGATAAATTATTGTGTCATCAGATTCTTCCATTCCTCTAATCTGATGTGAACTGTCTTTAATCTGTAATACACACGTGTGTCTTCTGCTGATTATTATTATTTTTTAATGTTTTAGCGTTTTTCCTGGTAACTGAGTTGGACATCATAATACATTGAATTGTGGGTAATTCAATCAGGTAAAGTCTGCAGAAGATGTTGATTTATGGAAAGTGTCCATAAAGGGCAGACATGCCTGTGATCAAGCCCACAGTTTCACATTTTTACCGTGGGACAGCCCTAAACCCTTAGGGTCCACTGGGAATACGCCTACATGTCTGTGAATCTGTGAGGGTGGACGTTGTGATTTACCAGTTCTGGCATTTTTGGCATGCTGTGTTTGACATACTATGTAACAGGACATACTGAAGCTTTCTGGCTCTAAATGACTTAAGACGTGTCAGAAGGCAGGGACATGAGCCTTTTCTGAAATGTTAAGTGTGAAAGATTTTTAGGGATCTAAATGGAGAAATGGAAATGAATAATGTTTGTATTGATTTGTAATAACATGAAAATAAGAACCAATGTATTTTCATTACCTTACAATGTGTTTATATCTGCAGAGGAGGTGGGTCACTCCCACATTTCTTTAATAATTCAGGACAAACCTTGTCTTCTTTTCCATTTTGTGATAAGTTGCATCCAACATTAGAATACATTACCATTTTTAGTTTCCTAGTATGTTTGCTTACTTCCTAGGGTGTGATGCTTTTCTCTTATCTTGATAAAAGTGCACTTGACCACTCATAAAATTTTCTTCTACCTGGAGTGAGAGTAAAAATAAGAGAACATTGGTGAATCACACACTACTAACAAAATAAGAGAATATGTAGGATACTAACAAAAATAAGTTCACCCTGTTTCCACTTTCATTGGCTCCAACACCCCAAGCACAGCTTTAAGCGCTATGGGAAAGTACGACAGGAACATATCCTCTGTGTTATATACCCTAAATATGAGCTGAACTATCTAAACATAACAGTATGTTTGCAATTCTACTCAGACCACGTGGCCACAGGGAGGCAGTGTGGACTCTGTCAGGAGTAGATGAATGCTGGCTTTTCCACAGGAGGACTGTTTTCTTGTCATTCCCCTGCTCTGAATGCTGAATGTTAATGGAAGAGATGTCAAATCATGCAAAGTTAGACCAGAATAAGAAAAAATAGGCTTTAATTAAACATGATCTGATAGTTACTCAATGAAGAAGAAACATTTTTAAAGCTTCCACAAATATAAACAATATCTTCATAAAGTGAAATATGTTCTTTTCTTCTTTTTCTCGGTCGTTTAAATATTTTAGGGCAAAACCCAAACCAAAAACAATGTCATATATATGATTTAGTTAAAGTCTAAACAAGGCTGTATAAGCAAGTCAAATGGATGTGTCTTCAATATGTCATGGCATGGAGGATAAGGATGTGATTGCATGAGTCCAATATTGTCTTTATAGCCAACTGGACCATGGACACATTTAAGGGGAGTCTGTACTAAAGTGTGCACCATATTGCTGTTCAGATTATCTCAGTGCAGATCAGAGAAAGCCTCGAGTTCATCCACTATACCAAGACCTTAATATCATACCATAAAATGGCCTGATTTTACCCAAATATTAGACTGTACAAGACCTGATGAGTGCGTTCAGACTGATGCCCTTTGATGACCCTTAAAGTGCTATATGTTGTATTTCTCTATTCAAATACTGAAAAATTATGAGAAACTATCATTAGATTGTTTAGAGTAAACAACTCTGAAGTTGTGTAAAAGACACCAGTGTATTGGATTGTAGAGCAACAAACTGAATATATTTATCTGGACGGTCCAGTGGATTCATGTGACCACTAGAAAGAGTAGTGAGTCACTCTGTCAGTCTCCCATGGTGAAGAAAACTAACACCACATGGCCTTTGACCAAAGTATCAGAAAGTCTTGAGATATATGATGAGATGATATGATTCGAAGAAAGTGATAAAATTTAGAAACACTGTTGTTTTCACCACTAGACACAGCTTTAAATGAAAAGAATGGAGTTTGATGCTGAAATCGCAGTGTTTCTTCTACTCGGGCGAGTTTGATTATGTAGCTTATGAAAGTCTAAACTTATGTGATGGTAATATCTTTGCTAAGTTCACTGATTTTTGATTCACGGTTCAGACTAAACAGTGACAGTTCTGACCTTGCTTGGACTATTCCAAACAGATCATTAGTGCAGATATTGACAACAGAAACCAGAGGTGATTTGTGTTTTTATTTTGGCTGTTTTCTGTCTAAAAACAGAGCTAAGCTAACAGCTATAATGTAAACTATCAGCTGATACTGTAACGTATGTGAAAATTATAAGACACTAGGCTATGAGTTTTTGTTTGTAGGAGAAAAGATAATATAATACAGATATGTGTAAAAAATGATCTTCATACTTTATTCAGTGAGTGATGCAGTCTGTGGATACACAGTGTAGATTCGCTGGTGGTTTTGGTAGTACTAAGTGTGTTCTGGTAGGAAACTTCCTCCTGATGTCGAGAGTTTAGAATATCAGTACTACATATACACCCTTTAAACAGCCTCGTACCCACCACATATTTGCTTGTAACAATAAGGTTTATAAAATGGAATTGCAAACTTATATCAAATGTATTTCAGTTGATATAAAGGTAATCCTGGTTTGGGGGCGTGGAAAATGACATAGAAAAATAAAAAATACAATGAAAATGCAAATATACAAAATTCAGTGAATGATTTGATGCAGTATTTAACATTTTGTCCACGTTTATGTCCTGATAATGGTACTGAAGAGGACACAGCCTATTGTTCTCATATTGAGTTATGCTGGAAAAAATGAGCATAGTGGAGGCAGCACAGACATCTTTTTCTCTTTAAGTTGTGTTTCAGGGCTGCAAGATAAATTTCCTCTTCATGGACATGAGGGTATAATGTGATAATATGGCTGCCTGTTTATAGTTTTCATTGCAGTGGGTTTAATCTGAGAATTGATGGAGAGATAGTACTCCAGCCAAAGCTTTATGTGACCAGTCAATAAGGTTGTGATGTGCCTGAGTTCATTATATACTGATAATTAAACACACAGTCAGCACAAAGAGCGAGAGGCAGCAATATGTCTATACTCTCAAACTGCTGTTCTCACACACGCACAACTACAGACTTCATTTTTTTTCTCTCAGTCCAGATTTTTTCAATGAAGATACTGCTATTTGTTTTCCAGAACACAGAGCGGAGATCATCTTGAGTGTGTGTGTGTGTGTGTGTGTGTTCCCCTGGAGAGCATGAATAAAAGGTCTTACATCAGTGATGATGCAAAAGCTTCTTGGCTCTTTGAAAACTCAGCAGTGTTGTCCAGTCTGCAGCAGACAAATACAAAGCACAAACTTGACTAAACACTGATACTGTCAGAGTTTAACACAACTGTACCATAGACATTGACTCCCTGATGGAAGTCAGTGCGGTTTGTTGATAAAGCAGTGACATACGAGGAGTAGTACACACAACACTCCCTCTTGTTACATTATGGCTTTATCTGGTTTGATGGTGGGGTCCTTCCGTGAGTCATTCTTTTTAAAAATGTTTCTAAAAGTATTTCTAAAGTGTCTTAATTCTCTAGCAGTGAAATTCATTTAAAAATCCAACCCTGAGTGCAAGTAATAGCATCGACTCCAAATAATCAATGCCACATTCATTATATGAGCAACAGGAAAATACACAGTGGTGTTGTAAGTTAATGTAATGTGAATGTAAAAGCATAGGTTATGACTTCAGCTTTTTTCAATGTATTGGTCTTGAAGCCATCATGAAAATGTCTTTTTTTCCTATAAAAAAGGAAAAACTTGTATAATATAACAAACCTTTGTATTCATGGGGTATAGCAGCATATGGATTCTGTAAACCACGCAGTGATGTTTTATTGTGCAATCTTTTAAGGCTCATGTTCTCTCCTATGACTCCTTGAATGAGTAAAAGTGAAGTTGGGTTAAAAAAAAAAAAGGGTTGAACAGCTCCTGGAGGTTCCCCTTAAAAGATCCCCCCTCCTCCCCATGCCTGGTTTCCACAGAGCCTGATGCGTTCTCATGGAGGCGAAGTGAAAGTGCGGCCCATGGAGATCAGGAGCTGGGCCAGACCACCGTACCCTGCCAGCTCACAGCTCACTGAGGCTGATTACACAATTTACCCAAACGTTTCATCCACAAGTGGGGATTGCACGTGTGTGTGTACATGCATTGATACATGTGTATGTGCCTGAAAACAAAAGCACAGAGGGTTCATTCACTCATGTCTCCTGGTTCCAATTTAAGGGAAGCTAAGAGGGGGTCTTTACTTCAACTATTGTCTTTCTATCATCAGATTGCCCAATATCCACTTTTTATCTCGTTCTACCCTCTGAGCTTGTGCAAACACACCGTACGTCCTTACAGGTGAGACGTTTGATCATCTTTTACAATTCATGTAATACTTCAATTTACAGCAACATTTACAGATACAAACCATTCCCTCTACATTTAATTTCCTGGCATATGTTACAAAGCTCATTTGCTGTGTTAGCTCATCACACACCAAATCAAAACAGGAAGCACCTCCACGGGTTATTGCTTTAGCTGGACTGGATGCAGATTCATTCCATGCTACAGTAATCTCCCCAAACAGGGACACTGATAAAATGTCTGGGCTCAGTGACAGCAGTTCATCAGGGCGCCTTTAACAGTAAATACCTATAATCTGTCTGATGTTCCTGGGCCTTTGTGCTGCCCCATTCAGTGCCCCTGCCTTCAAAAGTAGGCCAGGTCTAAAGAACTTCACTGCCTACATTTATGGACTCTCTCCAAAGGCCCCACACTGTGAGGGATGGGTTGACAAGAGGCAGCAGAGGAGAGAAACAACTATGAGGGAGTCCTCTACTTTTCTGCTGATGTAGAAAAACTTCACAGCAACATCACAAATTGATTAACCTTCATGCCCTCACTAAACTCTCTGCTTGGAACTGTTGGGGAGTCCTTCAGTCAAGCTGACATTTAATATAGATTTTTCTGTAAAATTAAATGACTACAAGTCACAGTATAGCCATATTAAAACATTTTAACCCATAAAGACCCAAACAACCACTGGAAACCAAAAGCATCTACTGATCCAAAATGTTTAATACCTGTTGAGCCACTAATCCTATCAATATATGTAAATAATTGGTGTAAAATGCAGTTTGCCATCTTTTCATGGTCATCTGATATGACTCATTTAACCCATAACTTTCTGGGTTCAAACCTCTGATACTCAAGAGTCAACCCTGCAATTTTAGTGGTAACCATTACCTGCATAGCCAAATGTCCAGTGATATTTGGCCCCATATTCTCTTAAACTAAAGTCCATCCATCCTTTTTCTGAAGCGTTTATTTCTTATGAGGGTGGCAGTGAAGCCCATCCACCCATTAGCCTGAAGTCTCTGTGAAAAACGAAAAAATGGGGGAGACTAATCCAAGGTTGTAACAGCCTGAAAGGGACAAATCTTTGTTACCTGTGATATTTGCAGCAGTTTACACCAGTGATCAAAAGCATCTACTGTTAGAAACTGTTTAATACCTGTTGATCCACTAATCCTACCAATACATGTAAATAATTGGTGTAAAATGTAGTTTGTCATCTTTTCATGGTCATCAGATATGACCCATTTGGACGTTCAGAGGCTCCGAAGTGAATGTGGAAACACTGTCATCTTCTATAACATTGATTTACCAGTAAAACCCATGGAGTTTGATAAACAACAGTGGATGGAGACATTTGTTTTTATGTTGAGTTATTGATATCTTCGCTGATAAAGTCACTTTTTCTTGGGTTTTCTCTGTTTCTGACATCATATTCCTCAACTTTAATCTGAGTTTTTATGAACATTGACATGATCAGTAAATAAAATACAGGTAAAATACCTAATTTTCACTGAAAAATCACAACATGCACTGGATAATATTGTTATAAATGGTGATCAATCCATTAAGAAAAGTTAGATAAAGAGAAAGAACTATCTTGTACCTGCCTCGAAAGTAGCACTGGGTCTTTATGGGTTAAGTCAGTTTTATGAACCATAAAATCAACATTTTCTACCACCTACTACAGCGTACCTGAACTTAAAATGCATTTTATAGACAAGTCAAGCTGGAGTTCCTTTCATTTCACAAGATTCTTTTTTGCAAACCGCAAATTATGGAAGCCAATGAACATGTCGACCTCCTTAACCATTCGCACATGTCACTTTGATTCATAAAATGTTTCAAATAAATAAAACATAAGAGGAAACAAAACAAATCCAGAAACAAAGCAAGCAAACAAACAAGTGAAAGCCAGCACAGCGGGATACTCAGGACTGATGAACGCTACACACTGATGACAAAAGCCTCATTCTTTAGGTCTCCAGCCAACATCTCTTTTACTGAATCCAAATCCATGCAGTCAGAATGTTCAAGTAAAAAAATGGTGTGACTCTTGCTAATTTTATTACTTAATTGATGAACTGCTGACTCAAGAAAAACACCCACATAAATGGCAACACAATGACTTAGCCTTCTTCTTCTGCTTTGTTGAATATTGTATGTAACACTTTACAGCCATTGTATTTGCAGTGATTGTCTATTAAAAAAAAAGGTGTTTTTCACTTTTGTGTCATGTGACTTGAGTAATCAAAAAACTCCCAATACAGAAATTTGTGAGTGTGCCAATAAGTTCCAGACAGTGCAACATAAACCCACAGCTGAATTCTAATCTAAGCAGCTACAACAGCCAACTTTTTACTGCCAACACTATCCTAAACATTATCATACATTGTGCAGTATTTATAAATGAGAATTTAGCACCAACTTAACTAAATGTGCTGAGTTTTATCTCTTTTTAAATAGTCACTATCTACTGTTCATTAGCAGTATTGAATCTTTAAGTTTTCAGCTTTGATGACAGTCAATTCTAAAGGGACAACCCCATCTTTTGTCTTCTTCCAACCTCAGCAATTGGTCCAAACTGGCCATTTCCAGTCTTTCAAGACAAGAGCTGTGGCTGAACATACAAGCCAAACTCACCAGTGTCACTAGGATTGACTTATATTAGGAGAATCAGGTAGTAGTGTTTCGCTTAGATAATGTCCAAGTTGTTCTAAATTTCATTGTAATTGAATAGGTTCCTCACATTGTCATGAAAACATAAGGGCAACATGTCAAGCTGATGTGAAATCCAGCTGATAACAGAAGGTTTAAGTGTTAGAAATATGTAGTGACAAAGAAAAGAGTGGGTGTTTGAGAGATCGAGTGATAGTAAGTTGGTCAAGAGTTGTCCTCAGGCAGACACATCTACCAGGAAATGCTTGTTACCTAAAGATTGAGCTGGAAGTCATTACTGCAGGTTTTAGCCTCAAGTGCTTGACTGCATGTGTGCGGGTGCATGCGTCATGCACACATTCATGCACATATGTCCGCTTGAGGCTATTAAGAGTGGGCAATGCTAAAGACAAGCGGAAGGAAGGATCCCTGAGTAGTACAGAGGAGGGAGAGATGAAAGTGAAGGGTTATAGTTAATGACGGAGGAGAGGAGATGAGAAACCAAAAGCCCTGTTTGAATCTGGTAGGAGTCTATTGGAGCTAATAAGACTGCACTGTCTGCTCAGGCCCTCTGGTGATGCCAGGAGCCATTGGGAAACATGTTTCTGTTTATCTGGTGGGTCCCATGAAGTTCTTAAGACTCTGCGTGGGTCCTCTGGACTAAATATGGTCAGGGCATGATTCGCAATTGTGAAATACTGTGCCACTAACTAACTTTTTTCATGAGTAAATAAATACTGGTTGATTCATTTGAAGACCACAACATTTAGAAGAGCATTGTTTTAACAGACCCATATTTTTTTTTTTTTTATACCATGGGCCATGATTTCCAAACAACAATTATATTGTTCTTACCAAACTAATATTTACTTATATAAATACAGGAGGTACTATGTTATATCGTGTATCATGTGCCGGTTGGTATGTGTGATCCTGTGATCCCAATGAAGGCATTTTTAATTTACAGTCCGAAAATTGGTCAACATTTGTGTGAAAAATATGTGAATTATTTGCTCAGGGTGAAAAACATAACCTCTTTACATTGTTTTTTGCAATGTCGAGGGACTTTGCTCTGTAAGAAGGTTTGTCCATTTGTTGATCAATGCCATTTAAAAACAAGCAAAAGATCAAATATGAAAAGGGACATCTCTGGAACACTTGTAACATGGGATGGATTTAAGTGAGGAAGGTTAGCAGGCTGGCAGTTAACGTGGGGGTCAGACAGCTTGGCTCAGACAGTTCATATACATTGAAATGGCAGTTTTCACCCTGATACTTTATTCTACAGAGCTTTGACCGTACCATACGAGGTCTCCACAGCTCAATATCTACTTGTCATAAATGGGCCAGACGGATCTCAATAAATGGCGTAGTATGTCACGCCAGTTCTTATGGTATTTGGTGTGCTATATGTATGTATTTTCGACCTTTCACATGTTATTCAACGCCATTTGATTGCGTGTCAATTTACGCCAAGATCTTACATAACCCTAACCCCTAACCCTAACCCTGACCCAAACCCTCAGTGTGTGGTATTTGATGCATCGATTCAGGTTGTACAGGGGGCTAATAATGGCATGAACATACACATGGAAAGCTTATAATGCGTACAGATAACATCCCAATTAAAAGTGCCGTGTATATTTACCCAAGTCATGATATCACATTGCATGGGCAGTAGACTATGTAACACATAACGTGCACCCACTGGTTGCTACAGAGAGCTCTCATGTGAATGCTGAACATAGCATTGTATTCTCTGAGAGTGAGGTCTTAACTTTAGTATATCACAGCAGAACAAAGGGAGGTACTACCTTGTCATACTGTAACACTTCATTAATCAGACTCCGGCTGCTACACAATTTTCAGAAAGTTCTCAAATATGGCATAAATATCGCTTGCCTTCAAGAATTAACTGGCCAAAGGTCAAAGATCAAGGTCACAGTGACCTCATGTCTGTCCATTCGCATTATGAGATATCTCAGGAACACGTTTAGGTAATTTCTTCAAACTTGGCATGTATGTTGGATTCACACATGAAGTAAGACTATTGTGGCCACAGGTTAAAGGTCAAACTTGTTGTACCCACACGAAATGTATTTTGGCCATGACTGCTAATGAGTGAACTGCATGGACAGATTACAATAGAAGGATAGTCAACACATGCACATCTGATTGAACTCAGAGTTCTTTTTGGGTCATGTTCAGCAAATTTGCGATGCTGCATGTTTCCACTGAGTATGAAGGCAAGTGAGCTTCACAATGTTTTTGTTTCACCCCCCTCTGAACATACTGTATCTCGATAGTGTGGTCACAAAACTTGATTGGTCAAAATAGATCAAATGACTATGAGTAAATGTGTTGGCTGAGCTAAACCTCCAGGGACTGACACATTTAACTGATCAGATACAATGTTCCCTGGTCTTCACATCAACGCCCACAACATATACAGTACATAACCAAGCTGAGACCAGATCCATGTTCTCACTCTGCCAATCTAAATAAATGACCCAGGCCCTTCAGAAAGCTCTGGTTTGTTGACCTTTTCTATCGCCAGGCCCTCAGAGGTCTGCCACGTTCAAAACCAGCCTGTACAGTAAGGCTGTGAATAAACCCTTTATTCTATGCTGCTGCTGTATTGCATTGCATCTTCTGTCTAAATACAAAGACTTTTTATGGATCGTCTCAGGCATATTAAAAGCCAGCGTATAAATATCTCACCAGACACAGACTAGCTGTCATTCAGCACACTTTAATAGTGGGAAACCACTGACATTGCAAAGGAAATACTCCTGAGAATTACAACTCAAACTCAGATGTTGAGTAACAATATCTTACAAAGCCAATATAAAGAGCATGTTTTAGGAATAGCACAAAGTTGCCTAAGTGTATCTGATCCAGATATATTACTAGACTGACAAACCATAAGCCATGTTTGGCATATGTTGTATATAAGACTTGCATGTATAGCTGAAGTAAAAGTACTTCTCTCTTGTACAGCCCCATTTTCCCAAAAATACATGAAGGCTGATCTCACCACATAAAGCCATAGAGGACTGAATATGCTGGACAGTAATAACATTGACAACCCACACTAATAACAACAATAACAAAACAAGCACAGATGTGTTTACATAGACGTCTGGAAGCCAATTTGTTTAACTGATTGAGCCTGGATAAGGCCCCTGGCAGAATGGAGGAGGTTGTATTCACTGTGACCATGAACAATGTCCAAAACTGACTCTATCGGTACTGTAATTAAATGCAGATACTACAGTACACTGTATTGTATTGGTCCTTCATGTGTTTAAAAGTTAGTGGTTTGCTCTCACAAACAAGTACATGGGAGAGCTTCATTGTCAATGTATGAATAATGTAAAAAATGCTGAAGTATTTGGTTTTAACATGAACAACATAGTTTGAAACAGCACATTTCTCTTTTCTTCACTTGGGACCTGTCACCGTGGGAAAAACTGAAAACACATCACTCAACTAAAAGCAATCACTGACCAAAACCCTATCAAGTAGGTGCTTGTATCACACTCACAGAGCAACATCTACATTTATTTGGACTCAAGTCTTCAGCTGCAGGATCAGCATCTCTTCTTTGTGAAGCTCCATTTTTGTCTCCACTATGTCCATTCACTTGTCTGGAAATACACTGTATGATTAAATCAACCAGTCATAATGTGAGCTAAAATGTTGAACTTCTCTTAGATTCATCACAATGTACACCTCCATTAAAATGACCCAAAGTCATGCATGTAATTTTAAACCATCTGAAAACATTTACCACTTTGACATTGACTCTGGACACGGGACAGGCAGGGTTTAATCAGATTTGAGTGTTTTGCAATCAGTATCATCTGTCATTAAAGGATTATTTCAGTATTTGTGGAGATTCTAAATGGTGCATAAAAGTATGAGACACCACTTTTTCATTTGAGCCCTGCTTCCCTGAAAAACACAGTTCGATAACAAAAACTTAGTAAGATCAAAACTGATTTACTTTGGCAGAACCCAGAATTGAAGGAACCACTTAATGATAAACATAAACAGATAAACAGGAAATTATTGTTGTTAGGGTCAGTTAAACAAACACAAAAGGAAACACGATAAGCCAACACAATAAGAAAGTAAAGGCTCTTTTTTTTCTCTTTGATTTCATGATGGAGGAAACAAGTCTTTTTCACCTCAGGTTAAAATGTAGCCAAGTAATAAAGAAAGCACAGAGGTCCACTGCAGCTTTGAGAGCTAAAATGGACCAGAGGATGCAGGTCAGACACTTCCTGATGTCTTAACGTCTGTACTGAGACACACTGAACTTCCTGTAAAGAATTCCCCACAAACATAAATATATACAGATCTCACATTTGTATAAAAGTCTTGGGCTTTTACTGCACCACTCTAAAGGTTTGACAGTCTGTAACACATCGAAATCTATACACTGAGTGATTTCAGCATTGTTTTTATAAACCAGAGATTTTCTCACTGAAATGTAATATGCCCCACAGCACATGCACACATGTGATCATGCACTAAAAGGCCACCTGGGAGAGTGACATATATATGTGAACCTCTCTGATGTGCACAATCATGCATGTAGTACTTACATTCTCCACAAATACACATACATACTGCAAATCCCTGTAGCACAACAGTTGATGTGGGCCCCATTATGTGTGCATTTTCTGCACAGAATGAATTTTAATGCCCAGTCAATCTCTTAAAGCAATTATTCTTGCTTTACAGAGTGACTGTTTGCAGAACTCAAATCACAGTCTTCAGGTAATCCCTTCATTTCCCCCTTAACAACATGTGGCACACAGCTTGTTGCCTTAGCCTCTTAAGGAAGGCAAAACATCACTAAGAGACAAGGACAGAGTTAAGGTTATTAATTTTGTTGTAACATGCTTCCTCTGCAGATGAGCGGCTCCAAACAGATGTGAAAGTGCATGAACATGAAGGCTATAGATTAAAAAAGGGAATATAACATGGACATACATATGAATATACATATAGAAGTACATAGACATACACACAGTACATACATAAACATACAACATCACAATACGGCACTTTGATATATAATTGTAGCTAATATCTCATGAAAATGAAAGGAATTGAGTGTGAAGAGGAAAAGATGGCTTTTTAGAGCAACTGTGACCCTGCCTCACGTCAAGGGGCTTCCAGGAGCTGCATCACTGTCTGAAAGTAAATAGTGTTGGGTATTAAGTAAATAAAAGCAACATTAGACTATGTAATGGAACAGTAAATTGTATGAAAGCTGCAAAAACATAGGTTAATAATTTAATAAAACATTACAATTATTATTATTATTATTATTATTATTATTATTATTATTATTATTATTATATTTAATGTATTAAATTATCAACAGGCTACTAATACTATTTTCTTCATACACTATATTTCTTGATTGGCATGTGGTTATTATATTAAGATACATAAAATGTTATTTCCGGTGTTTCAAAACCAGAAAAAAAAGAAAGAAATCAAGAAAGAAAGAAAGAAAGAAAGAAAAGTCCGTGCATACTTGATCAGCTGTTCAGTTCAGTTCTGTCGCTTAATGATGACGTAGTTTCAACTCGCCCGGCAAAACAGTGCTGGACTTGTCACACAACAGCCCAAAGATACGCTTTTCTGGTCCAAAGCAGCATACAGGACACACGTGGTCTCGTATTAGGTGAGCTAAGAAGTGAAATATAACTTTTCGGAGTGTAAATATATTTTCTTCGCGTGTCTGACCACATGTCGAGCCTTTAGTGACAGTGTTTACAAACACACCAGTGGTTGTAGCTGAGTGCTGAACTGCAGCTCTAGCTAGCTATATTAAGATTGTTTTTGTAATACTGGACGAGAGCAATATTTTCCTGTTTCTGCTGTCATATGAGGTTTCACTGGACACTGTTCACGGAAAGAAAGTCGCACCGAACCCCATTAAACATCTGGAAATTGAATAGTCGAAGATGAGGGATTGTTTCTCTCTGTGGTGCAGAATTACACTTTCCAGCATCTAATTTTCAAATGAGGAGTTTCTCTGACCGTGCATATATTTACCCTGAAGCAGGTGTTAAAAGGATGTTGTTAAAGAAAAGGCTGCTGTTGTGCTCTGCTTAAACATGTGGCTTGCTGTGTTGGAAGCATGCGGCAGTGGTTGGTCATTAGTATACAGCTAAGTGAGGTATGAGTTTCTCTGCCTCACTCTGTACTTAGACCAATAATAAGAGGCTGTGTGTTGGTGCATTACAGTGCTCACCCGGCTCTGATAATATGGTTGCATGATGCTGGAGTAATCATTTACAACAACCCTGTTCACTTTGGCCATTATATCACCAAATAGTACTAAACATCAGCCAGTGTTAAACAATTACATAACCCACCTCTCTCTCTTTAGCATGAACTCTGGTCATTTTTTTGTGCAGTGAACATGTAAGAGTCACTTATGGAGCAGTAAAGATTGTATTAGATTTGACTAAATGTCAGGACTGAATAGCTATAACAAAAAACTAAAACAAACTAACCAAAAAACAGCCACTGAGCATCTGCACATTGGGAGATGAGGTTGGCAGGGCTAAAACGAGGGGCAAAAATACAATTTAGAAATAGTGTCCCGAATATACCATTAACAATGATGTATCCTAAATCCAAACTAGTGTGTGCAGTGAAATATCTGCTAGATAGTGGTAAAAGAGAGGGGATGCTTATGTTGCTGTACATTAGGGATGTGCATGTGCATGACTGATTAGTTGATTAGTCAAAACAGTAGCTTATATAGGCTAGTGGGCAATTTTTTATTTGGGGTGGGGATGGGTAGAGATTTATGTTTTACTTCACAGAGAGACAACATATGCTAAGTAAACTCTGAAAAAAGTGTTTAAAGTTAATTTATATTAATTAAAAATACTTTATTATTATTATTATTATTATTATTATTATTATTATTATTATTGTTGTTGTTTTTGTTTTGATGAAGGGCATGGATTAATGATAATGTCATGATTAATTAATTTAAATTGGACTGGTTATTTGACTCAAGTAGTTAAAATGCCCATCCCTAGTTATGAGGATTTTAGTCATGGGCTTGAATCATTCACTGTCAGCCTTCTTGTCAGGCAGTAGGGCTTCTTGTAACCGAGAACAGTTGACAACAGACAGGCTTTGTGTGTTTCGTCCTGTGGAGGCTGTGGGTTACCCCCGGCCAAGCCTTATGGGGTCTCTGATGGTTTACAGATCCATTTTGCCTGTGAACGTTAAACATGGCTTCCATTCTCTCTTTAACAAAACCTCGGCCCCCAGCGATTCCTGCTAAAAGGTTTGCAAAGATAAATTCACAGCATGTCAGTGTAGCTGCTGTAAAACAGATCCACATTCAGGGATTGTTTTTTTTTTTTGTTTTCTTTTTTGTCAGAGGTTGTTAAACTGGACGGTTGGTCGTGGTAAAGGGAGTTAGAGCCCAGCACGTGAACAGCATGCTGCAACAGATGCCAGGAAAATGATGTAAGAACAGCTGTGGGAATTATGACAGGTCTCTACCAAGTTTGACGCACCTCCAGCTATTAGGACTCACAAGTCTTTGAAAACCCTGTGTTTTTAATACTTAAGTTCATCAGAAGCAGCGTCTGTCAAACGAAATGAGAAAATATGCCATTTATGTCTTTCAATTTATCTGAAAATGATTTAACTCATCTTTTCAGTTTAATGTTAATATGTTTCACTGGTGTTAATGCCGTTTCTCATGAACATGCCCTTTAATTTGGTGCCCATGTTGTTCTCCAGACACCGGTGTCTCAATGTCCTGAATAATGAAAATGACTGTCACTGTAATCACTGCTTGTGCCAAAAAATAATCTGCATTTTGAATATATCACTGTTGTACTGGCTGTTTCTGGTTTCACAAACACTACATGTGGTTTTTTAACACAGAATGACCTCAGTATATGAAGTAAAAAAAAACACAAATCTAATTCAGATTTTAATACAGTAGTTACTTTAGCTTTACCATCTAATAGGCCTACTTATTAACCTCAACCCTATTTTGGGTTAGGCAATATGAGATTATATACAGTTTGATTTTTTCTCATGGTCTTCCTCACTGGATGGAATTATTCAGTTATAGTGTCACTGGATGTAATGAAGAAGAGGATGAATGACAGAAAACTATGTAGATGGACCTTAAATCTCTGTTCCATTCTTTACACAGTAGTCCTAAGACTGCTGGAAGCATTTTACTGCCATTGATTTGGAGATAAAACAATTTTCATGAATATGTTTCAATAATTTGGCTTCTTTTTAAATGTTTTACATATCAGACTGTTTTTAATATACTTCTGTTGTGCAAATATAACAGAGAGATAAATACTTGACATGAAGAGTGTGTACTGTCAGTGCTCCTATATGTAACATGGGAGACTTATTGAACAAATGTTCTCTTTTCTGTGTCCACTGGCATGGTCTGTGATGCTTCCATTACATATTGTAAAATTTAAAAAAAATTGGGAATGCATTTGTTTTATACTTTCATTTTATAACTCCCAGTGTCTCCATTTGCAATTTTCCCACACAAGTTAAATGTGTGTAAAAGCTAACAAAGAAACAAACTTAAAGCTCTGACTTCTGTCATCAGCCATACTTACTTTTCAGCATATTTTAATTCAAGTGGTCTGAGAGGAAACTTCTGTATTTTCTCCTAGCCTGTGTTTATGAGTTATAGTGATCTACCCTGTGACACCCACATTTTGACCAGTCACAGGCATTTTCAGACAAGCAGGAGGGTTAACTGTGATAGTGAGAGCCATGTTTACTAATTGCTGATCAGTTTCGGTCAGACTGGACCTGGAATTGTCTCATGGAAAAGTGGCTTCACTTTCCCATAGAACGTGAGACACTGTCAGGTCATTTATATTTATGTTTAGTCTTTTGGGTTGGACTGAGAGGAAAATGCGTGTATTCTCAAATCTGGCATTTTATACCCCTGATTTTGGTTCCTGCTTTAATTTTCCCAATAATTAATCAATTGATTGATTCATTGATTGGTTGATTTGATTATTTTAAGAGCTATAATACTTAAAGGTTAAAATGATGTTTGTCAAGTGAAGATAAACATTTGCAGATTTTTGCTTCTCGAATACAAGAATTGCTACCCTTTGTCTTCCATGTTCTGGATGTTACATTCTGAAAATATCATGTTGACTGGGTGGAATTACAGGAACCTACAATTTTTGGGTCATTCTGTAACCCAAATAATAATTAGTAAACTGATAATGAAATTGTCAGACTTTTAAATTGCTGAATTTTTCCATAGGTGTCTGCAGGGATGCACATCTCAGTGCGTGAAATCCACGTGTCTTCAGGTTCTTCCTATTTCCTGCGGGTGGACTGGAAAGGGCAGGACTTGGGTTCAGGATTCCAGTTGCTGCTGACTGATGGACAAGACGCTTGGAGAGGAGAAGGTGAAATCTCACCCAGAGTCACCTCATTTTACATGTTTGACCTGACAGATTACTGCTCGCCCGACACTTGGACACTTTCACCTTTTTGACCACACACACCCTTCTCCCTTCACCTGTGCATGTTTATGATTGTACCGTCGTTGACCTTCTCAGCTGCACCCACTGGAAAATTTATGAGTTTCACCCTTCAGGTTCTGCAGTACTTTTTCTCCTTTTACAGCCTGAATACTCATAAGTTAGATTCAACACAATGATGAAAGACTTTGGTCTGAGCTGTTATGGCTTTGCATTTCTATGTTTATTCAGGCTCCTCTGCTGTATTATCTGACTGCTAAGGTTCTTAACATAATACGATTTTAGTTAACCATTCACTGTCCTATAGATGATTATGATTCAGGATTTAATTGTCTTTTTGTGTTCATTTTGTGGTGCTAGTATCACTTAAGCCAAACAGTAATTGTATACACGCAGGTCACCTAATAAAGAAGTGAGTATTGACCTCTGGAACACATGAATGCATTTCTATTTTCCTTTGAGGCTTTGTAAACAAAATTGCACAGGAGAGATTTGACATAAGTTATGTAAAATCTCAATACTGAAATATATTAACAGTTAATAATGATAGTGAAACATACCAACTGAAGCATCTTGACATGAAGGGGTGCATGAGGATGGCGTCATTAAAAGTGCACCAGTTAATTAAAAAATGGTGATGGAAATCAGGTATTTTTTTAGTTTGATCAAGTGGTTTTTTAAACAAGTGAATAAAGACCATTATGACATTTATGCCAAACATTTGTAGTTAACTCAAATATGTATGATCAAGCATTTATATAGTAATTGTGATACAGCAACTGACGGTGAGGATTCTCTCTGCACAGTGAGCGAGACAACACTATGTGGCGAAGCAGAGGAGCTGGAGATGCAGCTGGAGAGGTACATCCAGGACCTGCACCAGGCACTGACCGGGACAGTGAGCTCCGTCACTTACACCTTCAGCCTGACGCCAACTCCTCCAAAATGCAGCTCCACTGTTACGCTGTCATATGAGAAAGTGCAGAAGGACATCTCTGTGAGTGCTCTACACACTTCTGACTCAGTAAAGCTGATCATTAGTTTTTATTTTTAGGTTTAGGGAGAGACCACTCACTAATTCTGGTCAACCACGGATCTGACATTTATAATTTTTAACAGTATTTGTATCAGTATTGTTTAATCTGATATGATAAAATAAATACATTTAAAAATGAACTTATCTGTAAGCTCTACTCCTGCCCTAAGCACTATCTGAAATATCCTATTAAAGCTATACCGTATGATGTGGCATTTTTACACTTTTCCTTTGTAATCTTAAAATGCTCCTAATAAGCGAGTGTCAAACTAAAATGTAAAAGAAATCCACAATGTTTTGAAAGTCAAAAATGTTTAATTGTCATATATTTCTGATAAAAGTCTGACCAATCATTTCATTCAGTCCGAATAAAATAATTGGCCACGCCTGGCTGAGCCTCCTGTCAGTCATCCATTACCGCTGTCCCACATCCGTTACCAGTGCCTCTGAATCTGATGTTTAACTCGCACTGCTCCTCCTGTCACTGACCGCGGTTCCTGTTTAGGGCTGTGAATGGATAGGACTCAAATGCCCGGTGTTGAAGGGAAAAAACAAATTTCTTAACAGAAACAACCAAGGGGAACAAACAGAAAAACCCAATTGCAGCAGTCAGAGTCCAGTGAATGACCGCTCAATTTTTATGACCGCTGGACTCCGCCTACACGTACATGGTGTCACACAATGTAGGATGATGTAGGATGATAAATGTATGGAGTATGAAACCTCAAATGTCCACTGAAAATTTGCGGAGTTTGTGCGCTCACAGTGCACGCGCCCATCGCCAGGGCACCTCATCGCCTAGGTGATGAGGTGCAGTGAAGACACTGACCCAGCGCTGCACAGACCAGACCCTTAAATACAGGGTCTCCTAATGAAACAGGAGCTGCTGTTGTGCAGCAGGTGGATGATGTGTCTGGTTGCTGAGGGAGGGGTCTGTGGCCACGCTGAAGCGGACCGGACCTCTGCCTCCACCTCCACCTCCGTTTCCACCACAAGCGTCAGGTGAGAGGAGGGGAGCGTCAGAGCTCAGGCAGGGGGAAGCAGGCGGGGCTTTGGAGGGATTCGTGTTGTTCATGTTCAAATTTTTACTAAGTGCTGTGTAAAATGCCAGATTGGTAGGTATAGCTTTAACACTAAAATGAGAAAAGAACATTTACTTTATTCACTTATTACTTTATTATTTACTCCCTCCAGTTCAGTATGACAACTGGCAGTTGAAATATTATTCAAATGTATTTTATTACTATATTTGATTTGACAGTTGGCATAAAGATATTACCATAAAATTTTGTTTGATACTAATATGTTCATTTGTACTGCAAATTTGTGTTGCTTCCAAATACCAGTTATTAGTCTCTTTGAATACTGATAATCTGTTGACCCTGATAAATGTCGGTGGATCCACTCTCACTCAGAGCTAATGAATGACTGGAAATACAAAGTTGACTTTTTGCACCTTGTGTGGGAGTATGTTTATATAAAACCTCTCTGTCCTGAAAGATGAGTCAGAAAGTTAGTTTTAAAAAGAAGTGGTTGTGGGCTTTCACATATCAGTAAAGTGCACAGATTATGGCAGACATTAAAGCCACCTTAAGGCTTAAAGCTGCTGTTTTTTCACATGACGTCAGAGTATAGATAACAGTGCACTTGTCACCTCTGTTCCCTTAATCCACCTGGGATATTTTAAAGCCCAGATAAACCAGGTTTGGTTTGGTTGTTTGTGAATAATGAATGAGGTGTGAAATGTTGAACTGGCAGTACTACTGTAGAGACACAAGATGTGGTTTCACCTGAACGTCATAGGGTTACCTCAGCAAAAGGCATGCAGTGAAATGACTTAATAATAACTACAAACAATGTGAGGGAATAGTGAGACTGAAAGACACCTTGCTGGTTTAGATTTGTGGATTTTCTTGTAGCTAACGCAATAAAAAAAAAAAAGGAAATTTCAGCTATTTAAGACTATGGAAGACTCTAATGTGTAATTAGCTTGAAAGTGGCTATATTACACAGATCTCCTGTTACATCTTGGGTCTCTGTTGGGGTAGCAGGTAGATTTAGAGTTTTGAAAAACTTCTGATTTATCACCCTAAAAGAAAAATAAGACAGAACAACCTAAAACTCAGTGCATTAATATAAACAGCCTAGCTAAAAACTAACACAGTAAATAATAAAGGGCTGTCCATTTGGAAGGCAGTGATTATGTGTTGTTTCAGCTGGTAACAAGTTATTTAACTGTAACGGCATTTCTTAAACAGCCATGTCAGAACATATTCCATGGCCTTGGAGAAGACCTCTCTGTTTCAGAAGGGTCAAAGTATCGTCTTGCGTCAAGTAAAGAAAACAACCAAGGAGATGGCTGTAACTACTAAAACTGCGTTAACTCTGTTAAACCTGTGAGGACAGTGGTGAACCATTATCTTTGAGAACAAAATGTGGTCAGACAAAAAACTTTAAGTAACTGTGGTCAAAGATCAGTGAAACATTTGGTGAAATTATATAATAAAATATCAACATCACTATGTTAATAGTGAAAGTAAGAGCATTTCCACACACACCATCTGAAGAGAACTCAAGGCATTGGGACTAAACAGCTGTGTAGCCTTGTGTGGAGCAATGGAAAAAGGTCATGTTGTCTGATGAGTCCAGACTTGGAAGGAATTGTGACAGTGATGATATACATGACCTGGCCAAAAAGTCCACACCTGGATTCATCCAAGCAATTAGATTAAAACCTTTCACTGGATAATTACTTCAGTGATTAATATGTTCCAACTGGCAGTAAGTTATTTCTAGCTAACTGATACAATGAGTAGATTCCCATTGGTTTACGAGGGAGCATCAAGACTGGACTGTGTTTCAATGGAAAACGGTCATGTGGTCCGATGAGTCCAGATTGACCCTGTCCCAGAGTGATAGATGTATTAGGGTTAGAAGAGAGGCAGATGAAGTGGTTACCCATCATGCCTAGTGCCTACAGTACAAGTATGTGGGGGCAGTGTTATGATCTGGACTTGCTTCAGTTCGTCAGGACTAGGTTCAGTAATGTTATGTGTCCATAAACTGAGGTCAGCTGAACCTGAATGTACTGAATGACCAGTATTTTCATCAGGATCCAGTAATGACAGAGTGGTTCAGGAAGCATGACACATAATTTTCACACATGTACTGGCTACCACAGAATTCAGACCTGAACCCCATTGAGAATCTTTGGGATGTAATGGAAAAGACTACAGTATACGCAGTGGTCCAACTTGCCCATCATCACTAGGCTGAAAACTAATGCAGATCTGGACAGAAATGAATATTGTGACATTGCATATACTTATCAAAACGTTGTCACAGTGATTGCATGCTATAATCAAAACTAAAGGCAGTCCAAAGAAATATTAGAGTGTGTGACTGTACTTTTGGCGCGTCCAGTTACCTATAGCTTGTATTAGCTTAATTTTTTTATTTATGATTAGAGCAGAGTGGGTGCTGAGTTAAGCAACTTGATGGTGTTTGGCAACTGACTGAATAATTCCTGCTCAGGGGTTAATGGCATGAGAGCACTGACTCATGATGAAGACACAAAACTTTTGTTGCTATGGTAGTTGTGACAGAATGGAAACCTTACATGTCTGTTGCAGCAAAGGGGAAACTCGTCAAATCTTCTGTCTAAAAATGAGAGTTTAGAACAGAAGTACACTGGGATGCGTCATTTGAGATATCCAGGAGCTTCTCTTGCACAACATTAAGAAAAAAAGCAGTAATTCATCTGTCATAAAGTTATGAGTCATAATGAAAGGCTTCAGCCTAATGCCTGGTCATTCCCCTCTAATAGCAGCTCATGTCCAGTGCTGCAAAACACCAAAAGAACCCAAAAATGAGACTGTCACACACATGTACAGGTGTTACCTGAGGTGATTAGCATACCAAGCATTTATGTGTTTGACAGGACATTTTTGTAACACTGCTGAGGTCAAATAAGAAATGCCTTGGTCAGATGCGTCTTGTTACAGTGGGTGAAGCATTGAGCTTAAGGTACAGTTGGTTTGCATTTTACAAATGTTTTCTGTTACTAAATCTCTTAATGAAATCGATTTAGGGTAAGGCAAGTTCCCACAACTACAGTATTAGTATTGTGTGTGGTAATCATAGTCAGATGGTCATAGCAATTGTGTAAAACTGGTTTTGAAAATGCATCTTTAACTAATCATTTTATTATTCTAAAAAATATTGGTGGAGCAATACCATATGAATACGGAGGGAGGGGTGTCAATGTATTAACTTTTCTTCAGTAAACCCCTACTAAAACTTTCCCCAGCTTATTTACAGAAGTCAGCATCAGAAGACGACTACTTCATTTTTCATTCATTTTCATCATTTCAGAAATGACCCTGATCATAGAAAGGAAAGTGAGTTTGTGGAACTAAAAAGGAAAACTAAAAAAGGGAAACTAGACTGCTGATTTTATAGTAAATTTTCTTCCTGTTTCTCTATCTTCTTTTCTATGAATTTTGTCCTTTTCTCTTTAACAGCGGGGTAGTAAGACAGAGATTGCATGCGCAGTATAGTTTCATATGGATAAAAAACTGCATTGACATTGCAGATGTTCTCTCTTGAGGTTTTTGCCATTCATTTAGCACCTGAGACAGAAACAGATGTATTGCATATTTAGTACTGTTTAGTATTATTTATTAACAGGGCTTTAGTGGTCAGTCATTTGGACAGTGATACATGTCTCTCTATTTGATGGATTGCTGTGAAATTTCTCACATTCAGTCACTATGAAATTGTAAAGATGATTTTGTTCCCCATAGGATGAATGGTAATAGATTTTAATATCCCACCACATTTTTGCCAAAACCGAATATCCTAAACTACTTTCTACCATTCCTTCAAGCTACTTTTAACAGATGGACTGTCTATTCATAAACTTTGCATATATACTGCAAAATAAAAATAAAATGTGTGCTTTTAGTGCAGACACAAGGCCTCCAAACAGCACATATTAACAGAGTATTATATAAACTGCATTTTACTTTTACTTAGGTTGCAGTTTTCTTTTCTGTAAAACGTGGGTGTATTGATGATTTTAACACTCACCAGCTCTATATTTACTGCAACATTCACCCACTTCAGTAGTAAATTTACAATAGGTGGAGTTGCACACAGAGGCCTCTCTTTAAATAAAAGTATCCATCAGTTAATTAATGTGAATCACGGAGTCAGAAGCAGCTTTCACGTCTCCATGACAACATGAGAAACCTTGCCCACATCAACAGCTTGGCAGCCGGCATTGTCCAGCCAGCCCGCTGTTGTCTTCAGAGTCAACATCAAGTGATGAATGTGACTGACCAGTAGCGTCACAGTCCACATCGCTAATATGACCCGTCAGATGACAGCTCAAGTACTGTTTCAAGTGAAATTGAAAGCCGTTAAGAGCCTAATGCCATCTGAGTGTATACGATGAGGCAACAACCGGGAGTGTTCGCCAGAAGGGTTTGGAAGCAGTATTTCCATTCGAGCAGTGATTTAGTCTGCTGCGTAGTCTGAGGTTATTTACTTTCGTAGAGGTGATGAAGTAATAGCTGGCAAATATTAGCCACAAGTAAATCACAAAATGTGACAGAGGAGCAAAGAGAGTGGGAGGACACGGGAGACCGGGAGCAATGGCAAGAAATGTGAAAAAATTACTGTTAGCGCTTAGGCCATTAAGGCTAAACATGGTTGTTATGTTTCTTTCAATGAACTGAACCTGACTGCAGATTTTAACTTATTTTATCTATTTAAGCCGAAGTGATTTTTTTTTTTTTTGTTTATTGGACAAAAATTCTACAAATACATTTCAGTATATTCAATTCAAGTCGTCTGACATGAAAGGTGGAAACGTAGAGAAGAGTCTTCAGGTCATTTATACTGACACTTACTCTTTTTGTTTGGATCGAGCGGAGAAAGCTGCAAAGGGAAGTTGTGTATTTCACCCCTGATTTTGACTCCCGCAGCTTTAAATGATGCTCCGTTAGCTAATTTGCACCAGTTATCTCAGCACAGACTGGATAAGAATCCCATACCTGAAAACACACAGCTGTGTCATCTCAGTGGAGGTCAGTTATTTAGGGAATGGATGGTCAAAGAGGTCAGCGGTGATAGTGACCATTCTCCTTCTTATCTGTGGGCAAACATGGGAAAGCAGTGTTTGAGAGAAAATTGGGTTTCCCAGGAGACATCAGTGACCAGGTCAAAAATCTGAAATGGAGAGTGATTATAATCTGCAAACTCTCACTTGACAATCATCAAACAAGACAAAGTTAGAAACCAGCCGATGTAGACGGTGGAGAATGAAGAGACTTTTTATGCCTGCCTGCTTATGCTTCTCAAAAACTACGTACAAAGACCCAAAAATTACATGTTATCAACAGTGAACCTTTGAAGTGGCTTGATGATAAAAGGATGATAATTATTGTGATCTAATTTAACATTGTGATAAGTATGATGATGATGATGTTTATTTTATACAGAATTTCCTTTCGCTTTAGGGTTCATTTTGTTTGCAAATTCGCTTCTTTTGCAAGAAATCCACAAGAGATTCAAAAAGCAAATGCAGTCATTGAGATATTTCAAAATTTTAATTACTTTTCTCCATTCTCCTTTCAATTTTCCAGTTCAGCTTGGGCTCTGTTTTGTTGGGCCCCATCCCAGAGCCAGCGGAGGCAGTGAGAGAATTACTGATTCACAGTCTGGAGAGGGGAAATACACTGGAGTGCCATAACCAGAAACTACAGAAGGAGAACCAGAGACTGAGACAAGAGCAGCAACGCATCACTGCAGAGTAAACACACACAAAACACAGAATGACCCTTAAAAGATCTGATTTTACTTGTTACTGCTTTGGTGGAACCCCAACGCAAAACACAACCAGTCTGAAGTAAAGCAGCACAAGTTTCATTTCTTTTGAAATGTATCAGTGTTCACTCAGTTGTTACCCAACTCATGTATGAGTGTATAGGGAGGGGTCATCTGACCCTCATGCAATTGTAATTCACCTTGAGTAATAAACCAGCGTCACCAAAGTGTGTGAATACGTGCAACACAGCAAGCTAAAAGTTAGAGGGGGGCCTCAGTGACTCACTCTCCTTAAGACTCAAGAAGTTCACCCGAGTTCATTAACCATTTAAATTTAAAGGGGTCATATTTTGCTAAACCCACTTTTATTAATCTTTGGTTCATTTATTTGTGTATTTGAACCCTAATATTTCAAAAAGTTTGAATTTGAACCCTCCAGGTGCTGCATAACTATCTTTATATTCATTTTGGCAAAAATTGGGTGGATTTCTACAACTCGTTTTAATTTCTACTGAATTTGTTATGTCTATAACTAGTTACGTCATGACATTTACACATACAAGGTCAAGACTTCCAATGAACATTTCTCCGAGTATGACATAATTGTTTGTCAGCAGCAGTGGTTGTAGTCCATACTGAAAATATGTCCAAACTTCGAGTCGATTACCTAAAATGTTCAGTTCTTGGTTCAACGGCACATTCAACAACCTGGGGTGGGTGGGGGGGAGCGTGAAGTGGATCATTTGCATTTAAAGGGCTAGAGCTCAAAATGACCTTTCTGGTGTCATTACTCAGAAATAGAGTTGAAGATGGACCTGTGGAGTTGAATTAATGAAGAATTCAGACCCAAGCAGAGCATTTACAGTTTATGTAGACCACAGGGAAATGTTTGAAAATGTATAATTCCATTTAAAAAAAAGCAAAATATCACTCCTTTAAGTCACAAGAAGTATTAAATATTGCATGTTAAATATAATAATGTTTAAATTAAATAAACCAAACTCTTCTAAGTAAAGAGGCTGCTCCCTTGTATGACTGATGGCCTTGACATCAGCCTGCTGACTGCACTATTCATCACTGATTAGCAATAGTGGTGTTATGTTCCTTAAGGGAGGTTTAGTTGACTTGTATTAATGGCAGCCAGGTGTGGTTTGTAGATGCAGGAGAATGACAGGCAGCTCTCTAGATTTGATGACATGAATGTGTTTGTGTGTTACTATAAATTTCAGACTGAAGCGCTATGCCAGCGGTAAGGAGGAGCTGGAGGCAGAGCTGTACTCTCGATTTGTCCTTATCCTCAATGAGAAGAAAGCTAAGATCCGCAGTCTACAGCAAACCGTCACACACCTACAGGACGTGAGGTACAGTATACTGGTAGTAAAAGCTGGGTTCTACAGACTAGACTGGATGTAACAAAGATTTTGCACTTTAATTTATCAGTTGATGTACTTTCAGCTTCTCCTAAAATGACAGTGCCTATGTATGCCCACTGTTTTAGGTGCACATACTATAACGCTCCATAAACATTATTACTCTCTTTTTTTTGACTGACACTAAATATGCTCTCATTGGCAGTAGTGCTCTTTATCTGGCCTTGTCTTGTATTGTATCCCTGTAACGGCTTTCAGTGCTCCTAAAATCTTTTACTTCTCCTTTCAGTGCTTCTAGGTCTGTTGACACTTAAGCTACTTTTATTTTGTGTCCTCTAAGAGAGCGACAACTGATATCATAGAGAATACTTCACCTGTCTTTAGCACTTTGTTAACCGAAGTGTAATGCTGTGACTAACCTTTAACTGACACATTCAATGATACACCTCTCTAGAGCTGCAGCTGACATGTCAACTGCTTTAGTACTTAAACTGTACTCCTACGCAGCACTAAGCTAAGCAGCTTCACAGAGTGTTCATTTTATTAAAAACTTCTCATGATAAAGCAAATGTTTCAGGTGAAGGTTTTCAGCAGCAAACATTCTTTCTACTTGTTTATTAAATTCCTTAAGAGCTTTTTATGTTTGTCCATTTTCCATTTTATGATACATCTCCTTTAACAATTGTATACATATTTAAAACAATATAAATAAGTTATGCTCTGTGGCCTCTGCTGTAGGAGTTCAGATGAGCCAAAAAAGACAGAATCTGACCAAACAGCAGATCAAGCTAAAGAAGATGAATATGGAGGAAGTACTGATGAGGAGCCAGAGGAAGAGCAGGCTGCACCAGCCTCTACGGAACCAACCAGGGTAAGATATCTGTCAGACTCCTGCACTGGATGTACTTTCCTTTGTACTGTCTGACACCCATTCATCATTTTAATGTGAATAAGAGAAAACTAGTAGCTTTTTTATTAAAGAAGTCCCCAGACCTACATGAACTAAATCAAGCAAGCATTTCCTGTAGCTGTATTTGACCATAAAACATGACATTAGTGGACACTCAACAGTATTCCCATATGGAGCCTCATAAACTGCTTGGTTTTCTGCTCTTTTGGTCAAAATCTAAAGTCTCTGTTCCATTTAAATGTCTCATTAAGACATTTAAATATGGACAGTATGGGGGTCTTGCAAAACATACTATGATTAAGATACAGTCATTGTTACTGTTATTAATTCCATCTGTGGCTTCAGATTATGAAGGGAGGGTGGGGTGGGGAGTGAAACTTTGTGTGAGAACAGTAAACTCAGAGCAAAGATTGAAAAGATGGTAAAATTGAAGTGAAAGGACCTGCAGAGTTGGGTAACTGTAACTGTAAATGATCTCTCATTACACATCTGATCTGTTGTAAATAAAAGTGTTGCCATGTAGAAGTGAACCTATTTTACCGTCAGCATTGGCTGATTGTATGAATACTATGAAGTATGAATTATGAAATCTTTTCCTGAACCCTTAAACCTTTGATTTAATTTTGCAAATACATTTGATAGTTACTAACTTGATTTTTTTTCCCTGATATTTAAGATTTACTATGTGATATTTAGAGACGTCTCGCGGTGAAGTTGCACATTCCACCCATCTGAACTCCTAACATTTCCTTATGGTAATAAATCTGGCCTACTTTCAGACATAGCAGAGGATGGTAATACTCCATATTGTTGAATGAATGGGAAAAAAGAGAATAAGAGCAAGTCCATTCTGGTTTACTGTAGAAACATTACACTGTGTAAATATAAACGACTCATTTGAAGCAACAAAAACACATATGTTTAAGTTTTTCACTTCTGAAAACATACTTACGCATATTTTCTTCTGCAGTTAGAGCCTCCTAAACCCCCCTCAGTCTTCCACACTGGACCTTAATATGAATGGTACCTTTTTCAATATGTTCTACCATACATTAACACAATGATATCAACGTTAAACGATCTGCAACAGAAACTACATCATTTGTCATTTAAAGGACATTAAATCACATAAGGTAGAGCATTGCACTTGCAGGTGTTCTGACTTTGACAACCAATGGAAAACACCTGCTGTGATGTCACTGACTGGGGCATGAGCAAATATGAAGCAAAGTGAGCCCAGAACCAAACCACCACCATAAGAGAAAATGCAGCTTTGTGATGTAACACATTTTGTATGACAGTGACTATAAACATGTTATTTTTGGGACATTATAGCTGTTGCCATGGTAGCTGAGTGTGTTTGCATCATCGTTGAGAGCTGTATGTATGTTTTTCATACACAATGACATCACTGAGGTATTATATAATCCAGAGTAGTGGACTGTAGTGAACTGACATCCCAAAACAGCTAAAAAAGACAAGCGGCTCTAGTGTTGTTGACATTGTACTTCATCAACCCCCAGACTCCTGCCCCCTACCCCCCCACCCCCCACAGGACTGGATGTGATTAATGTTCCATTAGCAGAAGGCCAGATGTATGGAGCGTACTTCTGCATTACATGAAGATTGATTTGGGTAGGGCAGAAGTCACCTACCGTGGAACTGAAGTGGGGTGTGGAAGGGGATTTTTGCCCTCCAGTCAGCTGTTTACTTTCCTAACTTTCCACCTTCCACACCTTAAATCCTCCACCCAGGCTGTTGGGCTACGTAGGTGTCCCTGTTCCCTGGGCTTTCCCCTCCATCTGTGCACTGACACTGATGAGGAAAAGCTCACAGGATTGTATATGTAGTTTCTGTTGCCACGACAATGACTCAGACAACTGCATGTTGCCAGTTAGTGCTAACAGATTGAGTGAAAGGAGGGGAAGGGGCAACGTGAGTTTTAAGAAAAATGTGGTTTCAGTGTGGGTGTTTTCGGTCTTTTTATAGAGACTGCTGCTACTAGTGAGACAACGATGAGTGAAAGTGTCCATACAAAATGGTATAGTGCCAATGCAATTCAAGTAAACCATAATGTTCTTTTCTCAATCTAGATAAAGGTAAAATTATTAAATTAAAAAAAGTCAAAATTAAATATTTTATATGTTTGTGCCTTTACAACCATACATACAAATACAGTACATTTTCTTTTTAGAAGTACAAAAATTTCAAAGTGTAGACAGACTTTTTTGTCATCTCAGAGGGTTAGAACACACCTGTCTTGCATTTCAATGTAATTTTTTACAGCATTTATATAACTAGTAACATCACTGTTGTGTTATTGCATAATTGTGACACTGGCCAACAGCTAGGCAACAGCAACAACAAAACACAACTTAAACAGGACGTGAAATTTTGTTTACACATCCCCAAACAATGAAATCCTACTGACTATAATGATTAGTGGAGCTTTTCTGTATTGCCACCGTCAGGCTGATGTTTTGTGTTTGGGGCAAATTGTCCCAATATGATGAATTTATCACAATCCATTCAATATGCTGAATGGATTGGTAACTGTTGTTATGTTTACATATTTTAAACAGACTTAGCTATTTGTTTGCTGGTATGCTAAAGGTAACAACAAGTATTTGTGGTTTTCATTCAAGTACATTTTGCCATTACTCATGTTATGTCATATCTGAAAGTAAAGCTCCATAGTGACATAGATATAAATCATCCAGGAGCTTATGCCACTTACAGGAACGAATAACAAAAACACTGCAGTGAAGTGGCAGTCAAACCAAACCAACAACCACTACAGAGAGTTTCGGTGAATAAAAAGGAAAGTTGTCATTATGGTAAATAAAATAAATCAGAGATAAATATAAAAACAAAAACAATATGGCCTCAGGGACTAATGGCTTCCACAGCTCATTTATTATTGACGTGTCTGTGTTGTTGAAGTTTTCCATGTCTGTGTTGTTTTATATTCAGTGGTTACAGACTGTTGTGTAGAACTGAGAAATTTTGTTCAGTGCAAATGGAGAAGACAATGTGGAAAGCAGTCATCAGACTGAACAGAGGAAAATGTTTAGCAATTACTGTAAGAAAAGGAAGAACACGTAATTTAAAGGAAGTTTGCACATTTTCCACAGTCAGCTTTCGCCTCCTGGATCCAGTCACACTGCTCTGCTCTTTGATCCTTGGAACGTGCTGTTTTGTGGCCAGAGGCCCATCTGCCTTCTTTGTTGTTCCACACGCTCATCCAGGTATCCCAAGTTTTAAGGACAGAGGAAGAGAGGACAGGTGATGAAAGAACAGTCAGACAGAGCTGAGGAGGGATGAGCAGATGTCATCTTTCAGAAAGTATCGGAATGGCATGCATTTAAAAACAATGTATGAAGTTAATTCACTCTTGAAAACGTGTTGTGAATTACATAACCTATAGCTCTCCCTAGACAGTTGTAAAACTGGATCTCTCGTTAAATTTCAATAATAAACACGGCAGTTTGCCAATTCGCCCATCACTTGAAATGTGGCCTAAGTGCTTATGAAGATAAACAGACCAATCAAAGGATGCTTTATTAGGTTTGCCATTATGTTGGGGTGTTTCTATGGTTACAAAACTGGGGTAGTAACTTTATGGCTAACATATATTTTAAACACAGTCTCCATCCTGTCAGTAAGTTAGTACTCACCCACACCACAATATAAGCACTTCATAAAGAAAGTTACAGTGTAAATTAAATGTACTGTATTTATTCAGACCTGTCTGACTCTTGTTCTCAGTCAGTTTTTACATAAATACTCTGCACCAACATGCAGTCCATTGGATGACACTCTGAAAACCTGACTTGAATTTCAATATAATTTTCAAACCATTTGTATAACCCATAACATCACCACCCTGTAACTGAATTATCGTGACACTGACCAACAGCTAGGCAACAGTAACAACATAACACCACTTGAAGAGAACATGAAATTTTGGTAAAACATGCTTGAGGAATGGAATCCTAATGATGGTGCTGATCCCTTGAGCTCTGCTCTGTTGCTCCTTCACCTTATTACTGAAAGGTTGCGATAAATCTTGATACTGGTAATTTTACTACAGGACGTTGAAGTGTACATTAGAGGGACTGTATTCATGAAAAACCTGACTGTTGTTTTCCATAGAAAGTTCAACACCAAGCCCATTGGATGACAGTCTGAGTGACATCACAGACGTAGCACCCTGTCGCAAGCGCCGCTTTCGTCACCTCGGGCCCCCGGACCTGGCTGCTAAACAACCTAACCCACAGACCTCCAAGAAAAACAGGTACAACTCCATGAGACTGTCTGTCTACACGTGTATCACTTAGCGTTGAGCTGCTGTTCAGTTTGTTTTGACAGTGTGTGAAAACGAGGTCCTCCTACGTAACAGGCTCATGCTTTGTGGTTTCAGTGTCTTTTTTAGATCACTTTATTGGCTTTGTAACTCCTATGCCGTTCATACAGTGATCCTACAATGTATTCATTTAACCAGGGTGTGACACCTTTTACCAAGAATAGCAACAACAACACGCACAGCACCACTGTATTGCTCCAAGTTTAGGTTGTGATATACATTCTTCTTTTCTAGATTTATATTCATAGATTGTCTCGGCTATCTGGAGCGAGTTGATGTTTAATATAATTACTTAGTGAACAATCCTTCCTCACCTTGACATTCTTCTGTTCCATCTCTCTCCTCCTCTTGGTATCTCGCTGAATGGGAAAATCAAACATCATAAAAACGTCCCTGTCAAGGATGTTCTTTATGATGGGTAATTCCACTGCATATTCAGTGGCTTTTAACCTTTTGACCTCAGCATTCACATCGTTGATGGTTGCCCCCCAAACTGCTGTTGCGCTACAAGTGAACCTCACATGGAGGTAAAGTGGCAGTCAAGCTAATCTCATTCGTATGGTAACAGTTGGTTGATTGGCCACAGCAAAATCAACGAAGTACAGGCATGTGGGGAAATATGCAGCAGAGCACGCATTTTACAACATCTACAAATAGTCACCGTGTATTTTGATGTAATGAGTGGAACCTAAATACTATTATCAGACTGTTATGTCACAACAAAGAGCTGAACATCTGCAGGTTAGATGGTGTGACTGTGGGGGAGTGGGTTTGAAATGGAAAGGAGGACAGAGCAGCTGGAAGAAGTGCTAGCGGCCAGTTTGCTTCATGAATGATTTATTGAAGGGTCTTGTTTACACTGAGGACAACACCGTGGTTAGAACTGTCACCTCACAGCAAGGAGATCCAAGGTTCAAACCTGGCTGTGTAGAGTGAATGTTCTCCTCCGGCCACAATCCAAGGACTTGTAAGTTCAGAGGTTAATTGGCTGCTCTAAATTACCCCATCGGTCTGAAGGTGCAAGTGTGAATTTCTGCTGGTTTCTAAAAGTGTGAGGGGAAGAAGTGGCTGTAGAGAAAGTGAAGGTTTTCAGATGTGTTCTTTTTACATCTACTTAAGTTCACCCTGGAGAAATACAATTGTGAAGTATTTTAGTGTTAATTAAGAAAAAGAAGCAAAAAACTGAAAAATAATGCAAAAAATACAATTATTATTTGTATGATTAGCATCAGCTAACAGATAAGTATGTTTAGCATTAAACAAAGGGAATAATATTACAGTCACAGCAGAGTGGATTTTCATATCTTAATTCTATTAAAAGACAAAAACAGATGAATTACTATTATTGTTTAGATGCAGTAGTTTTTAGTCCTAGATGTAGCATTAATGATAATATTTTTTAAAAAATTATATCCACTTTAGTATCTTGACAGACATGTTTTTCTTATTGTTGCTGGGATTTATCTTAGAGGGTGTTACAAATACAAAATATGATAAAAATAGGACAAGCAAATGATGATGCAAGAGATGCATGAGTATAAGTTGTGGTCGATATATTAGTCCATATATTGCATATATTGGCATTAAAGTTCAAGATGTGATGACAATTGGTTCATTTGGCAAAACAGGTTTGTATAAACAGAATTATTAACAGAGGTGCTATGTCTTTATCATTTAGAAATA
The DNA here is from genome assembly GCF_902148855.1 of Sphaeramia orbicularis. Classification (NCBI taxonomy): domain Eukaryota; kingdom Metazoa; phylum Chordata; class Actinopteri; order Kurtiformes; family Apogonidae; genus Sphaeramia; species Sphaeramia orbicularis. Next base: position 19,494,912 of record NC_043968.1, on the reverse strand, counting down.
CACTCAATAGTTTGTGTTCAGTAATGTAGTATTTACAGTTCGATGGATTCCTCCTGTCTAAACTGTTTTCCCATCATCTCTGTCATCTCTGCTGGTGTCAGTGAAGGATACAAAGCGTCAGACTGCTACAGAGGTGTGATATAATGTGTAAGTGGAGACAGAACAGGAAAGGAGAAATGGTCCAGCCAGGCCTAGTTTTATTTTATCTTTTGTCACAGGAATTTTTTTCTGGATAAAGTATGCGAAAAGGTTTCTGTTTTTTTTTTTTTTTTTAAGAAACCACATATGAGATACTGAGCTTCAGTACTGGAGAAATGGATAATATCATGCAAAGATGAACCTTTTTGGTCAGTTTTGTATTTCCTGTCTTATCTACAAGAACCAACAAAATTTAAACAAACTATCTATTGAATTGCACAGCATCATATTCTTGATGCATCAAAATCAATCACACTGAGCTGAATCAAGTCATATGAAGTTGTACGGCATTATAATACGTTTGAATCATATCATATCACAGTGTTAGTGGCTAAATACATCTGTTTAATGTATAAGATCACACCAAGTCATCACGATGTGTTTCCCATTGGTATCAGTGATGGAAATGCACATCCTTAGTGTATCTGGCCAATTTATATGGTAAAGAATGATTATATTTCCAGTATTTTTTTCACAGCCACGTTAGCCAGGTGCTGCTGTGACTTTCAACTCCACTGCGTAAATGCTGAGTCAGGAAAGGATGACCTGCATCAAACATGTGGCCACACACACAACCATATAGCATATCCTCCTGAGACCCAGGAAAGTGAAAAATTTAGCTTTTTTACATTCAAAAATTGTCTTAATTGGAAACTGAATAATGCAACAGTTCTTTCCAGACCAATTTTTAAGTTTTTTTTTTTTTTTTTTTCCTATTGGAATGTCCTTTGTAATGGACAACATTTTTTGAGTAAAACTCACTGTTTTGTCCCTTACAAAGGACAAAAATGCATTGCTGGGTCTCAGGAGATTCAGTTTGTTATAGATAGCTGCAGAGCTGACCATGTGTCACTGAACACTGGTCACTTTAGTCCAGTGTTTTTCAACCTTGGGGTCAGGACCCCACGTGGGGTTGGCTGGAATTCAAATGGGGTCACCTGAAATTTCTAGTAACTGATAAAAATAAAAATAAAAACTTACTAATAAAAAATATTTGGTGAGTAGAGAGAGATAATCACAATCCATAAAAGACCTGACAAACTCGGAAGCTGAAACTGAAGCACTGTGGTACTGTTTATCTTTCAAATGTTCATTGTGGTCGGTTTCAGATGCTGCAGCTCTTTCATAATTCATAGTTTGAGTTATTGTTTTTTCAATATTAATTGTCAGTCTTGTAAATCCAAGCTGGACTGACTGTACATATCCTGGCCAAGGAAAATAAAATTCTCACTTTGTGCAGTAATCTACACCTGGCTTTTCTGCCTCCGTCAATAATAATATACATTATATAGCCTAAATGTCATCTAAAATTAACGTTTATTTGCAACATAGTATAACAAACTATTACATGATCAAAAACGAATTTATTTTAGCAAAAAAAAAAAAAAAGTCTCTGTTTTGAATGTCTGGGGTTGCCAGAAATTTGTGATGTTAAAATGGGTTCACGAGCCAAAAAAGGTTGGGAACCACTGGTGTAGTCAGAGCAGACTGGACACCACGACTGAAGATATGAGTAGGAGAATGTCTTATAGCGGCGGTCATGTCCAAGTTTTCCCTCTTGCCCACTTCTTTAAGAACCTCAGAGAAAGCCCAGCTGTACACCTTTAGGGCACTATCACATTTACAACTTTACTCTCACAGAGAATATCAGATTCACCTCTCAGAGTTTATTGGTGATAAAAGACCACCGTTGTCCTGCAGGTTTATGATTTCTGCTGCTGGGCCTGAACTGCTTGAAGATCAGTCTTTCTATCTGATGGTCCTCCCTGTGTCTTTTTTATCACTTTAACCACACAAACACATGCTGCCTTGGCTTTAGGCGTCGCCAGCTGGTGATGAGGAGACTGGAGGAGTTAGCTTCAGGAGAAAGACCTTTTCCACTCTGGACTTTATGTGAAGACGCAGCTCCACTAATGAGTGTGTGGAAAACACGCCACTGGCCTCTGACCAAGGCTGTATCAGTGATTATCCATTTAAACCTGCATCAGTTTCCATATTGTCAGCCGTGTGCCTTTTGACTCTTTTAGTGGTGCTAGTGTGCATGTATCCTTGTCAGTGATTGGATTGGATTGACTTACAACTAACTCTACATCACTGCCTTTCCTACTTTTTCCAAAAACACAGCTTTGGATGATCCTCATTTTTGATCAACTAGACTTAAAACTGTAACAACAACCAACATCTAGCAAGGTTTGAGTTTCTCAAGGTATTGTCATGTGAAGTGACTGTATGCAGACCATAAACGGTACAACACAGAGCAACTGTATTAAACACAAACACAAAAGTGTGAGTAGGGCTCGGCAATATATCAAATTAATGTGATTTGTGCCAGTATTTTTTTTACAAAAATTGTGAAAAACGCCTAAATTGCAAAATCGAGATCATTCCTCCAGAGACTTTTCTTGTGCATCAAAAAAATCAAAACTTATCACGTTTGCTTCTTGTTATATATTAACTGTCAATGTCAAATATGGCATTTAATTTTTAGTATAGATAAAGTATTTAAATCATTTATTGGCTTCAGTTCTTGTAGTCAGAAACAATAGATTAAATCTGTACATCGTCCCTAATGTTGAAAAAAAATGTCGATTTAATTTTCTGGCCAAATCACCAGAAAATTGAGTGTGTGTGGTCACACTGTTTGACAAAACACACACCTGCAGAGGAGGAGGAGTAGGGGTTCAATCCTTGACCATTTAAAACATAATAATTTTTAATAATAACTTGCATGGTTGATCATTTTAGCATTTTATTGCTTGTTTTTTTTGTTCTGTAACCTGCAACTTACCACTTACTACATACAGCTGCTTCCATTTTGGATCTGGTTCAGAATTAATAAAATACCTTAATTTGTGGAGTTCTTCGGAAAGTTATATGGACTGTTTAACAGACGCTCCAGGTAACAGCTTAGGGGAACAAAAACTGATGCATTTTAAATGGTTTCTACCTCAGTGTGTGACTGAACAGTAATACCTTTAAGCGTCCTTTCTGGACATAAATGTGTCCAAGACCAAGGAGATGACAGTGGATTTTAGGAAGAATCCTACAGTCATGTCTTCTGTTCTGATCAATGGCCAGACAGCTGAAGCAGTGGAACATTACAAATACCTTGGCACAGTCATTGATGACAAACTGTCCTTTGAGGCCAATATGGATGCTGTTTGTAAAAAAGCACATCAGCACATTTACTTTTATCAGAAGCTCCAGAGTTTTAATGTCAACAGGACTTTTATGAATAATTTTTATTCTTGTTTTACTGAGTTGGTTCTAACCTTCTTTTATCTGCTGGTTTGGTCTACTTACCATCACAAATAAAAACAGACTCCAGGGTATTGTGAAGGTGTGCAGTAGAATTGCAGGGGTGACCTTGAATGACCTTACACACCCGCATAAGGTCAGAACTCTGCACAAGGCCCGGTCGGTCCTGAAGGACCCGCCCACCCTCTATAATCTGAGTTCACACTGCTTCAGTCTGGTTGCAGATACACCGTACCACGCAGCAGGACCAAAAGGCACAAGAACTCTTTTATTCCTGCTGCTATCAGGCGTCTGTACAGTGTATCTGTCATTTGTTTTTGATGTGTGTACTGTTGGGTGTGCAATAATTTTGCCCTTGGGGATAATAAAGTGACTTAAGCCTTGAATACCTGAACACACCTGACCACCTTTCCAATATTCCACAGTGTGGATTTACTTCTCCACAGTCATTCTCCATAGAACTATGAAAATCAAATATGTATGCCATCGTACGAAATATGTGTCTTGGCATTTTTTGATAATTTGACCATGACAGCTACTCCTTCTCACTCTACCTCTGGGTCTAATGGAAGTCGTTCACAGTGAGTTATGAATTATGTTGCTAAAGGGTCGAACTACTGAACAAATTTGAGGTGTGAGACTTATTTAAGAAGATTTGGATCAAAGCCAGAGAAACAAAAGTTGGGTCATTACCCTGAAGCCTACCTACTCAGCTAAACCGAACCCAAGGTATGTAAGAAAATGTGTTTTTTCATATACCACCTTCTCAGATATTATTGAATTCCATGATTCTGTCATTTGAACAGAGGTTTTCAGAGAGAGGTCTAAGAAGTGCTGTACTAGTTTGCCAAAGTCAGTCAGTGGGCTCAAAGAAACAATTATGCAACGCTCCTGCTTTTCACCCTCCTCTTTCTTCTCCTTACACTCATATCCATTGTGTCAATAGTCCCTGAATGTACACCCAGGCCCTCACACAGCTCTGAATCTCTGTTGCTTCAGATCCAAACCCTCACAATACTCATGTTCTTGTGCCCATATTCCCCTTTTGCCAGTTTCTATTTGGATGTCGCCATTTAGAAAATTTTCCAAAGGCATGTCTCTATCTGACGATGTTTCTGTAGCAATCCTCAAAACCCTTCCAATAAAGCGTGAATATGCTTTGTCCAAACTTCTCGGAGTGCCAGCGACTGTAAACTGTGCCAGATGCAGATGGCCATAAGTGATGCCATCCATCCCCAGCTGCTGTCAGTTGTTGGTAGTGGTGCCCATTACCGGGGCTTATTAACCAGCTCTGCTCACAACAACAAGAAGCAGCAGTGAGCTGATGAGCAGCTGTGGTTGGCTCAATGTTTGATCACTGCAGTGGCTCCCTGTAGAAGCTGCCCCCCTCTGAGCTGGCAAACACCGGCCCTGAGACTCGGCCGCAGAAGAGGGGCCTTTGTCTGCCAGGGAGGAGAGGGAGATGGCTGTTAAGTAGGGGGTTCAGAGCTGTTGGCAGTTCTACACCCTACTATTGTTTTTTCCATTTCCATCACTCAACCCATTCACCTTCCTCTATTACCTTCATGTGTTTTTCTGTGCAGGTCATCCACAGGGAGGATAGAGAGAAGGAGGAGCAGAAAATGAAAAGAGTGAAAGAAAAAATGAGCCTGCATAGAAACACGAAGAGAAGACGAGGATGATCACAAATTAAACCAATAGATTTTTGGGAATATGTTCCTTATGCTCTTTAACCTCGTTTCATATGATTAGAACTGTAGAAATAGATAGTTCAGGAAAATCACACATACATCTAAAGAATCTGACTCCGGTTCAGGGGCTCTCAGTGTGTTCAAGGTAAGACGACAACATTTTATGCTGAGAGACATTTACGTTATGTGCAGTCGATTATGTACATTTACTGCCTCCTACCTATTAGTTTAACTGGTCCTAAGTGTTAACTGTTCTCAAAGCTAACCAATTTCTGTCTTGTTTGTTTACTCAGTCCACAAAGACAAATGTCAAAAACACAATTTGTGGTTTTAGAGGGTCATAAAGTACAGATTGGAACCATTTCTTGATGAAAGGCAGTGTCTGGTGCCAAGATTTGGTCGTATTGCATCTTTAGTGAAAGCAAGTAGTGTCAACTTGTAATCCCCCTGCATCCCCTTATAATCACGGTACATTAAACAGATGAATGTGTAAATGAGACACTTATGTTCTCTAAGTTTTCTGCTTTTTCGAGCCATTTCCCCATCCTTCGAATCTTTATGCTAAGTTAGGTTTAACACAAATAATACTGATCTTCTCACCATACTCTCAAGAAAAAAGCTAATAGGCGTATTTCTCATAATGGAATTTAAATTTTTAGCAAAATGCCCGTGTTTTTTTTTTTCAACTTATTAACATTTTGAGCTTCATTAAACAACTGGTTGTCATGATCATCAGCGTCTTATTTTTAACTTGTAGTTCCTGTTACCATTTCCTTGAAGTAAGTGTTTGTATACTGAAAGAACTGTTTTCCCATGAAGAGAAACTTAAAGAAGCTTGCAGTAAAGCACACTTACACACTTTCTCTCCGTCTCTCTCACACACACACACACACACACAGGTTCTGTAAACCATCAAACATTGCTCTGAGCCATTGCAGATAATCACTACAAGACATGGGACTGTAGAGTTGTAGCTGTGTGTTTGGCTGCTGTATTTGACTGGGATCATCACTGGTTCTTTAGCTTTGGTTTTGCACTAAATGTGATGTCAAAGAGACGTCTTAGTGACATCTAACTGTGTAATTCATCTGTGATCCTGATGAATTATCAAAGGTTTAATATATGCCATGTTGCTAAAATGATTGATAAAAGAAGATTGAATACATCAGGTTATGTTTATAGAAACTGAATACTATATATTAGTCCTTATCAGCAAAAAAAGTTCTGTGATGAGTCATTGAAACAACTTTTTTCCCAACAAAACAGTATAGAAAATGTATTTCTGCCTACGAAGTGAGATCTGCACAGACGCTTACTTGCTGTAACAGAAGAACCGACTGCATGTATGCAAAGTGACCTGCCCAAAACTTCTTTTATTTTTTGCTTTCTGAATAAAATCACACAATGAAGTCTGCAATAACTGTACATTTATCCACATCCACCTTTTTTATGTTTCCACTGTCATTTTTTGACATTTTAACTTCACTTATGTTTTGCGTTGACTTCAGCTCAGGTCAGACCCTTCTGAAATAACATCTGTAAAAGGAAGTGGTCACAGTTTTATATGTTAGTAGCTTTTGGATGAAAAGTTTGCTCTGTCTTTGCGTGGAGCAGCATCCAACAGTGGAATTGTCTTTGCACTTTCTCAAACACTTGCAAAGTGCGAAAACCAGTCACCTTGACTAAGCTAACAGCTTCTTCTTTTCACATAACTATATGCAGAAAATAATTGTCAGGCAAGTTGTACTTCCTTTTAACAGTACTACTATTTTGAAAAAGGAGGGGAGTTAAGACAGAAACCTCGATTCATAAAATACTCCAACACTGGTGTATCTTTTTGTAACTTGAGCGAGCTGACCCATAGTCACACAACTTTGGTTTCAATTATTTTATTTAGACAAAAATTCCTGCTTCTAAAGACTAAATCTCTGTTTAGTTTCTTAAGCTCTAAACTAGCACGTAATTGGTACATATGCTCCAGCTCTGATATGTCCCCAGACCCGCTGCATGTGGGGGCTCCGGTCCCCATGCCTGAGCTTAACCTCACCTCTCAGGGTTAAAACTGTTCTCCTCACGTCCCCCTCGTCTCCCATGTGTTCAAGACTCTGGTGGTCCTACATGGCACCGTCAAACAGCTCCCCCTCTCCAGTGAACACATCTCTTGTTTCCTCTTAACTGGTTCCAGGCGGGGCGCAGTGTTTGTCATACAGTTGGTAATGATTTAAACAAGCTCTGGGCCTATACCCTCTACCCCACTTCTGCTGCTTTCTCACACCAGGGGTTTTTATTCATACATACATATATATATATAATCGCTGTTAAAATAGGGTACTACTGGCAAGAGAAAGCAATCAGTCTCATGATCTCATTCACAAGGTGTCATAGTATTTATATAGTCAAAGTCTTCAGAAAAGCAACATGTGACATAAGGCTCAAGATGCTTCTCAGGATTATGGGTGGTCCTCAGATTACCTTAGATTCATCAGTCATTCCTACATGAAGCAAGGCTAAAGGTTGTGGGTACTGGAACATATGCTATACAAGAAATTTAATACAAGTCTTAAAAAATGCACTAAAGGTCAGAAAAGTGGTTCCACACTGGCCTGGATGTGTGTTCATATTGTCTCTTCTTGTCCTCATTTTACCCACAATCCCTTTAGATCTAAGTTAAAGGTTCAGTGTGTAATATTTAGTGGTAAAGTTGCACCATTCTGCTCTTACCTCACTCTCCTCTACATTGGCCACTAAACATCCAGCTCTCATTAGTTTTTGTTTTTCTCATTCTGTGTTTTATACTCAAGGGGATAATAACCATTCATTCCAGGATTGCAAAAATACAGCATTTCATATCTTCAGGTTATTATGCACGAATGAAAACCTAGTCATGAATATTATATTTCTGTAATCAGATAGGTCTAAATCGCACACGTTGGACCTTTGAGGCTGGATACTACATACACTGGAGAAAACATAAAGCACACACAGGTAGGCAAGACCGGGAACTGATGTAGACCACTTATGGTGGGGGTAGCTGCTGACCTGCAATTACAGATGCACACACTCACCTACAAATCTACACACAGGTATAAAAGTCCATGCCCATGTGTTTCTAGTCTGGTCCACATGATACACTTCCCGTCTCAACAGGAAAACTCTCCTGTAAACCAGCCTCATTAGCCCACTGACCTGTTCTCTTGCTTTTTTCTTGTGTGTGTGTGTTTGTTGCACAGAAGTGAGCCCCCTGCAGCAGCCAGTAAGCAGCAGAAACCCCACCGCGCCACAGATGCTGCGGCAGCAAGTTCAGAAACAGAGGACCTGTTTGAGGACTTTTGACCCTGCATCAACTACACTGTATAGATCCAAACATGAATCTTATTGATACATGTTCATAAAGGTGGGATTTATTTTTAAGATGATGAATACATGATTTAATTTGTCTTATGTACTGTGTAATTAGAAAAAAATCTATGGGAAAACTGTACTTTGTCGTATTTCGGATGTAGCCTCAAAATAATTAAGTAGTATTTTAATGGTGAAAGTCAAATCTGTTCTCTCCCATCTATAGATCATATGAATCATGATATATTTTAAACATAATTGTGCTTTCATCAATAAGTAAAAACTGTGGGATCTACATATTTTTAATCTACAAGTTGTATTAATTCTTGAAATAAACATGAACTTGGCTATATATTTTAACTTTTTTAAGGATGTAGTGTATCAGTGTTTTCATATTAAAATCAAACTATTTTTTGTTAGATCTGCTGTTTCAACCGTCTGAATTCTGTTTTGTTGTGTCTTTTTCCATGTAATTGCCAATACACCTTATATAGAACACATACAGGGGTTGGACAAAATAATGGAAACACCTTAAAAAATCAACAAAATATAATTTAATATGGTGTAGGTCCGCCTTTTGTGGCAATTACAGCCTCAATTCTCCGAGGCATTGATTCATACAACTTGTGAATTGTTTCCAAAGGAATTTTAAGGCATTCTTCAGTTAGAATACCCTCCAACTCTTTTAGAGACGATGGCGGTGGAAATCGACGTCTTACTTGAATCTCTAAAACTGACCATAAATGCTCAATAATGTTGAGGTCTGGGGACTGTGCCGGCCATACGAGATGCTCAACTTCATTAGAATGTTCCTCATGCCATTCTTTAACAATTCTAGCTGTATGGATTGGGGCATTATCATCTTGAGGTGAAGGTGTTTCCATTATTTTGTCCAACCCCTGTAACTCAATAGATCCATCATAGCTTATAGGTTTAACAAATTTACTGACTTGCATTGGTGATGGAAAGAATGACAAAGGCCACGATTACATATGCATCAGTCACTACTCCAGGTGAAACTGCATATGCAGAAACGAAGACGTCAAATTGTTGCAGGTTCTACAAACAAACAAAACATTTGTCCTTTATATTGTCAATTTTTTAGCTGTCCACTGGAGGTCATACTGAGCTTCTACGTCACAGCCACAAAATATCAGAAATCATCAAACAGAGAAGAGTGAATGAGGTGCTGTATCAATTTTCATCTGCACTAAGCCATACTATAGGACTAAACTGATGTTTTTTTTAATGTGTCATTTATTCCCATAATCCACTCAGTATTGAAAATTCATGCTGTAATTACCTCTGCTACAGCTATTTTTTGACTGGCTGTTTGTGTTCTGTGATTTAAATTATAGTAGGTAGTATTTATATACAGTATTCTGACACTGATGGTCAAAAATGTATTCAGTTGTCTGTTGTAATTCAGATGTCTGAGAGGAAACCAGACTTCTGCACTCCCTCTTGGTACTGTTTTCAGATCGAATTTAGCCCATGAAAGAAAATTTGGACCAATCACAGGTCATTTCAGAGCAGATGAAAACAGAAAACAGGTGATTGACAGTTGCAATAACCAATCACTGGGTGTCAAACTCTTTTAATTCAGGTGCCACATACGACCCTATTTAATCTCAAACAGGCAGGACCAGGAAAACAATAGCAAAATAACCTAATGATGACTCCAAATGTTTCTTTTGTTTTAGTACAAAAAAAAAAAAAAGTAAAATTATATTATGAAAATGTTTACAAACCACAGGGTGGGGAAGCAAAATTTACAATGAACATTTAGTTGTTTTTTCTCAGCAGGCACTACATCAATTGTTTTGAAACCAAACATATATTGATGTCATAATCATACCTAACACTATTATCCATACCTTTTCAGAAACTTTTGCCCATATGAGTAATCAGGAAAGCAAACGTCAAAGAGTGTGTGATTTGCTGAATGCACTCGTCACACCAAAGGAGATTTCAAAAATAGTTGGAGTGTCCATAAAGACTGTTTATAATGGAAAGAAGAGAATGACTATGAGCCAGACTATTACGAGAAAGTCTGGAAGATACTATTAAAGAAGAATGGGAGAAGTTGTCACCCGAATATTTGAGGAACACTTGCGCAAGTTTCAGGAAGCGTGTGAAGGCAGTTATTGAGAGAGAAGGAGGACACATAGAATAAAAACATTTTCTATTATGTCAATTTTCTTGTGGCAAATAAATTCTCATGACTTTCAATAAACTAATTGGTCATACACTGTCTTTCAATCCCTGCCTCAAAATATTGTAAATTTTGCTTCCCCACCCTGTAGCCTTTCATACCTAATGTGACTAACTGCAACAACTTGAAATTTCTTAAGAAAAAAGAATAATTTTAACAATATTACATCCTGAGGTTATCATATTAACATGTACATTACAATGTACAGATCACAGTGGATCTACGAATGCACAAGACATCTGGAAGTAAACAATCTACAGGGGTTGGACAAAATAATGGAAACACCTTCACCTCAAGATGATAATGCCCCAATCCATACAGCTAGAATTGTTAAAGAATGGCATGAGGAACATTCTAATGAAGTTGAGCATCTCGTATGGCCGGCACAGTCCCCAGACCTCAACGTTATTGAGCATTTATGGTCAGTTTTAGAGATTCAAGTAAGACGTCGATTTCCACCGCCATCGTCTCTAAAAGAGTTGGAGGGTATTCTAACTGAAGAATGGCTTAAAATTCCTTTGGAAAAAATTCACAAGTTGTATGAATCAATACCTCGGAGGAATTGAGGCTGTAATTGCGGCAAAAGGCGGACCTACACCATAATAAATTATATTTTGTTGATTTTTTAAGGTGTTTCCATTATTTTGTCCAACCCCTGTATTATTTAATACATATAATTCTGTGTAATTTTTCCACTTAGCAAATACATCCCATGGCTGGACTGGACCCTTTGGTGGGCTGGTTTTGGCCTGCAGGCCATATGTTTGACACCCCTGGTCTAAGCTGTCTAATGCTCTGACTTTGTGGTTTGTCACAGAAGTGACACCACATGACTTCCTTTTTCATGATGCTTTGGCTTGACTTTATATCCAGATGTTTAGTACAGAGAGGCAGAGGAGCAGGGTGTGTATTTTAAGTCAGCCTGATAGTCAATTGTGGTGGGCTTTTCTACACTGGATTCATATGGACACAACTATCCTCAGCCTCCATTTACCCTACAGATGTAAACAGCTGCTGGCAACTAATGTCATATTCTGATGTAGCCTACAATGTCTAGTACCTGTTTATCCACTAATCATACGCATTATTACATGTAAATAATTGAGGTAAAATGCAGTTTGTCATCTTTTCATGGTTGTCACATACAGGGTGGGGAAGCAAAATTTACAATATTTTGTGGCAGGGATTGAAAGACAGTGTATGACCAATTAGTTTATTGAAAGTCATGAGAATTTATTTGCCACAAGAAAATTGACATAATAGAAAATGTTTTTATTCTATGTGTCCTCCTTCTTTCTCAATAACTGCCTTCACACGCTTCCTGAAACTTGCGCAAGTGTTCCTCAAATATTCAGGTGACAACTTCTCCCATTCTTCTTTAATAGTATCTTCCAGACTTTCTCGTAATAGTTTTGCTCATAGTCATTCTCTTCTTTCCATTATAAACAGTCTTTATGGACACTCCAACTATTTTTGAAATCTCCTTTGGTGTGACGAGTGCATTCAGCAAATCACACACTCTTTGACGTTTGCTTTCCTGATTACTCATATGGGCAAAAGTTTCTGAAAAGGTATGGATAATAGTGTTAGGTATGATTATGACATCAATATATGTTTGGTTTTAAAACAATTGACATAGTGCCTGCTGAGAAAAAACAACTAAATGTTCATTGTAAATTTTGCTTCCCCACCCTGTACGACCCATTTGGACGTACAGAGGCTCCGTAGTGAACATGGAAACACCATCATCTTCTACAGCATTGATTCACCAGTAAAACCATGGAGTTTGACATACTTGGAGATACTTTTACCTTCAGTTATTAATATCTTTGCCAAAAAAAAGTCACTTTTTCCTCAGCTTTCTGTTTTTGATATTTAAAAAAAACCCAACTTTTCTGAGCTTTTATGAATTTCTATAATCAGTAGGCTAAATGAAATATAGGAAAATACTTGATTTTCACTTAGAAATGCTAAATACAGAGGGTAATGTTATAGTAAATGGGGATAAATCCCTTAAGAAAGATTAGAGAAAAATCATTTGGGAAGTGCCATATAAGTAGCACTGTATCTAAAAAATAAAAACTCATTTATAATCACAGGTTGCACAAATTAACTCTAGAGTCAGTATCAATCAATATGTTATGTGACACATGGACTGAGAGTCAAAAAAAAAAAAGTCCTGTAGCTGAAATAAATCTGAATTGTTGGTCATGTGATGCTTTTGTAATAAGGTTTGTCGTTCCCTCTCCTTCCTTCTCTTACATTGTTGTCATTATACTTCTCCCACACAGGCTTTCCTCGTCCCCCTCATTTTCACTTCCTCCATTTCCAATTCTCTCTCTCTCTCTCTCTCTCTCTCTCTCTCTCTCTCTCTCTCTCTCCTCTCTGTCTGCATTGGGTGGTGGATTATTCGGGGGGTGTAGGAGCATGTGCGCCCCTCCTCTTCATAATGTCTGCATAATAGCGGGTGTAAAGTGCATTTGAACTTGCATCCAGGGCTGAGAGGCAGAAGAGGACCGACCCGCACACAGCTGTTTCCAAGGAACCGCTGCTTTTATTTATTTATTTTTTTAATTTCATTTTATTTTTGTGGTTTTTGCGCTGCCGCTAAAGTAGGCGCTATTAGAAGCCGCTGTTTATCTAGGACCTCCGGGATTTTTCTTTTTTGGACTGGAAAAGTTTACAGAAGTGGCCAAATTTATACAAGCCAAGTGGATTTGTGGACATTTTACCAGTGAACAAGGTAGGAAAGTGTTGAGCTCCATCCAGTTTGTGCACATATTTAGTGCGTCTTGTTAAAGGTGATTGGATTTTTTAGGTGCAGACTTAGTTTGAGCTCCAATGGATGCTTCAGGAGAAGATGGTTTTTTGGGTGGTCGAGAATGTTCCCACACTGATAAGCCAAAGGATAAGAGACCCATTGATAAAAGTGATGCTTGGGACCAATTAGGATTATTTACATTTACTGACAGCTGAACTTCTTGATCATTTGATAAGTGTTATCACCACAGCTGGAACCACACATCAGCTCGTCTGCGTTGGCTTTTTCCCTTTTTGTGGCTGGTGTCAGATGGAAAGTAGAGCCAAACATTATTTTAATTAACTGTTAGAATGTGTTACACTGCAGAGAAATTAAAACATATGCATGAAATCAGACTGTTTGTAGTGTTTTGGTTTGTTTTCAGTGTGTTCTTGCATGTTTATCACTACATTTTCCTTTTTTTTTTTTAAATTATAGATTGTGTTGAGATGATTCCCCACGTCCTCACACACCTGCTCTGCTTGGTGTGTCTGTGCTCTGGTGATATTCAACAAGGTGAGTCATAAAATGATGTAGCTTCCACTCCTCACTTTCTCCTCCCACTCTTCCTCCTGGTCTTTCTTCTATATGATATATATATCGATGGCCAGAATACAAAACCTTCCATCTGAAAAACTCACTTTTTTCAGGAAACAAAAAAAAAATGTTTAGTTTTATTATAGTATGGTCTTTGTTAAAGATATCCAAGCAAATTCTACTGTTCTCAGACTCTCTTTCTATATTATGTGTTAACAATACATACTAGGTATTTATGCCTCCCAAAGTGCAGTCCATTTAACGTGAAAACTCAAAATCTAAAAATTTGCAGATAGGAGGTTTGTTTTTTGGCCATCGATATGTGCCAGACTGTAGATCCAAGACGCACTAAGGTTGAAGACGCATTCACTGCATATCAAAACTTTCCAGTAATGCACACACACACACACAAAAAAAAAGAATAATTTTATTAACCCTTTATCGGGCAAGGGACTATTTTTGGTCATTTCCACATACATTACAAGACAGTGACAGCAACAGTTACAGTGAGGACAGTGAGGTAACAATCTCAGGTCCAATGTGGTCTACAGGGTCTGTAAGGTCCCCTCTGCATGACACAGTGAGTGGACCTGCTTTGTTAGGTACCATGAAGTAATGGTACTAAGTAAGGAATGATGTTCAAGGGAGAATGTGGATGTGGACAGGGTTCTGGATCAGAACTTATGTTGGTCTAATGTTATGAAAGTGATGTTCTAATGTTCTAAAATACATGTGCCTTCCACTTTACTGTCATTTTCTTGCATTTTTTATATTTACTTCTTGCATTTTTTTTTGCCACATATGGGCAAGAAACCAAATATGGTAACTTCATTGATCTTGATTTTCTACATAATGTTCTAATGTTATGAAAGTGATGTTCAGTGTTCTAAACATACATGTTCCTTCACCTTTGTATTTTTTATATTTACTTACTTACTTTACTTTTTTTCACTTATGGGTAAGGAACCAAGTATGGTAATGTGATGTTGATTTTCTACATGACGATAAAAATTTCATAAAAGTAATAAAGTTTTGTTAGGTTCTCCAATAACACACTAAGGTTGAAATTTTGAATTTCAACGTATTTCTATGAGTGTCCTATAAAGGGTTAAAGCTGGGTAACATATGATCACTGACACAGGGTTCTGTTTTTCAGGTCCATCACACAGAATGCAGATGGCGAAGAACTCACCAGCAAGTGGCTCTCTGGCAGGCAAAGTAGTGCTGCCTTGCCACTTCTCTATAATTTCAGATTCTCTTAGCACCTCAACACACAGTCCATCATACAGCACAACAACCCCAACACCCGCTCTGTACACTGAGAACCCTGAGGAGCAGCTGAGGATCAAGTGGACAAAACTGGAAGCAGATGGGGAGAAGGTGGTTCTGGTCGCCCAGGCAGGGGCGGTGAAGGTGGGGCAGGAGTTCAAGGGCAGGGTGTCGGTACCGAGCCATCCGCTGTCAGTCGGGGACGCCTCTTTGATAATTGTACGACTCAGGGCCAGCGATGCCGGGCATTATCGTTGTGAGGTAATGCATGGGATGGAAGATACCCAGGGCACCGTCAGCCTCAACGTCACCGGTGAGTACGAGAAAGATGAAGGTGTTTTAAGTCCAACAAGTGGTGCCAGGCACAATAAACCCTGCCCATCGCACGTATTGTAGCTTATTTTGGCATCGATCCAGCTGATGTCATCATGTCTATGCGTGTGGTGACGTCAGCATATCAGTTGCCTCTATATACAAGGTGGGGAAGCAAAATTTACAATATTTTGAGGCAGGGATTGAAAGACAGTGTATGACCAATTAGTTTGTTGAAGTCATGAGAATTTATTGCCACAAGAAAATTGACATAATAGAAAATGTTTTATTCTATGTGTCCTCCTTCTTTCTCAATAACTGCCTTCACCGCGCTTCCTGAAACTGCGCAAGAGTTCCTCAAATATTCGGGTGACAACTTCTCCCATTCTTCTTTAATAGTATCTTCCAGACTTTCTCGTAATAGTTTTGCTCATAGTCATTCTCTTCTTTCCATTATAAACAGTCTTTATGGACACTCCAACTATTTTTGAAATCTCCTTTGGTGTGACGAGTGCATTCAACAAATCACACACTCTTTGACGTTTGCTTTCCTGATTACTCATATGGGCAAAAGTTTCTGAAAAGGTATGGATAATAGTGTTAGGTATGATTATGACATCAATATATGTTTGGTTTCAAAACAATTGACGTAGTGCCTGCTGAGAAAAAAAACAACTAAATGTTCATTGTAAATTTTGCTTCCCCACCCAGTATGTGCCAAGTTTGAAGGAAATCGAAACAAAATTGATGTTTTTATAGACATTTGAAATATTGCCCATTATGTGTAAATGGGAGAAAGAAAAGATTTTAAAAATTCAATTAAAATATTTAACTTTGACTTACTGTTCCTTAATGTTTCAATTGTAATGAGATCTATTCTAGGTCACTGGCAATCTATAAACCAAATTTGGTGTGAATTCAATCAATAGTTTTGCTGCTAAAGTGTTAACAAACAAACAAACCAGAAACAATACCCATTGCTTCCCCTTTGGGGGGGCGGGATAATAATGGAAGAATCCACATGTGTTGAGTTGGCAGAAGAAACAAGTGCCTCCCATTCAAGGAAGACATGCACTTTTTTCTAGACAAAAGTTGAATCAATAAGCAGTTAGAACTCATTCTTCACCCCAGGGTTCCCACCATTACATTATTACCCTGTTATGACTCGAAGTTAGCAAAGTTTACATATTTACATATTGTCGTGTAACTGACTCTGAATGCAGTTTGCTGACTTTATTACTCTTCTTCTATCAACTGTAATGTAAGTTTGCCGAGCTGTAAACACAACATTAACATTTTATCACCTCATAAAGTTGTTGTGGTAATCCAAGCAAATAGTTGCCTATTTACACATTTATTTACATAGATATAGAGTAAAACTAGAAAACAGTGATGAATGTTTACTCTTGTATCTCTGTTTTGGTTTTCACAAGCTCCTCAGAGAAATATCTGGCTCTTCAGTGAGATTAACAGTGTTTTCTTTGATAAACAGGAAAAAAATTGAAGTGAAGTCAAAGACAGCTTTATTGTCAGTTTTACCATATGTGCATTGCATACAGAAAACTGAAATTACACAACTCTAAAGCCCCACGGTGCAAAATGGACATAGTAGGAAAAACATATAAACAGAATATAACTATAAAAAGCAGGGAGTTGAGGAGACAATAAATAGCCAAGAAAAAAAAAAAACCAAAGCACAGAAAACAAAGTACAGAAGACTGTTCTGTACATACATTTTATTTACTTATTTGCCGTATAGTTGAATGTAATGTTGCAGTCAGAGCTTTACAGTATTTAGTCATAGCACAGTAGATTATACTTATATACATAATATTGCATTAATGGCGTATATGTAACACAGCTGACTCACTTTAATGATATTAAATTTCTCCTTTGTTTGTTAGTGAGACTGTTTTAAAGACAGTTTCATTCTAACTTAGCCACATGATGATACAGTGGTCTGGCTTCTCCAACAGACATGGGAAAATGGAACAGGTGTGTAGACTTTGGCATGCACTGCTGCACTGGTGATGACAGCGATAGCCCACTGGAAATTAAGAAAATTGCCCACTGCCACTTCTTGAATGCGGATATGTCAGTGCAGGAAAGCTAATGAGTAGCTTGCTATTTTGCAAACATTGCAGACTTACAACTTTATCAAACACACTTACCTGACTGTTTGCAGCAGTTTGTACTTTGAGAGTTAGAGGTAAGTTTTTTACTTGCAACCTTGACAATAATATTCTCCATTGTGGATCCAATACAAGGATTTGAAAGTATGTGGAAGACATTAACCATTAGACATTAGACATTAGACATTAGGAGCAGCAGATAAACAGATGTTTACGTCATGTATAGCAGTATGCAGTGGACTTTAGCAGTCAGGTGTTTCACAGAGCAGCTCCTCCTGTTACCAAGTCTTGTTTTTTACCACAATGTAATTACCTGGCAGAACACTTTCTAATTATATTATATAGCTATATATATTCAGGGCCAATTACAAGCAACCATTAGATGTATTTGCACAGTGCCATGGTTGGATTAACTTTCTCTGTGTGGCTTAAGGGTAAAAATGAGCCTCCATGTAGGGCCTCATTAGACCCTAATACCACCCAGGCACTGCACAATATGAGCAGTTTTTCTGTGCGCACCTGCTTCAGGTTTGCTGTGTGGTAACAAACCAATAATGACATGACAGAGCCTCAGTGATATGCACAGTTTTCTTAAATATGTGTACAATAAATTAAAGTGTGGTTATCAAAGGTTTCTGGGTTCATCCAGTGGAATCACCACACTGCTTTGTGGAGGAATATCCGACAACTGAGCCAAACTTCGACCCAAGACATTTACACAGATTCCACATTAATACTGAACAGGAGGCTTTGTTCGACAGTCCCAGACAAAGACGCTCCCTATGACTGTCATACAACTCTCCATTTAACAGCTCAGTCATCTATTCACATCCTACTGCTGCTCTGCCAGGATATCCTCGCAGATGAGATATAATCCACCCACCCAGCTGGAAATAAAGGACCTAATTGCACAAGAGGACAACTACATATATTTTGTGGATGACAGCTGAAATAGCTGACTGGGTTGTGTTTCCCTATGCTGGCATGCAATTATCTAGATTTTCATATTGCTGCAGTTATCAGTTTCTGTCAGGAGTGTATTGGCAGTGTCTGAGAGTTTGTCAGACTTAGTGACAGATTATGTCAACAGGACATGATCTCTGCCCAATACAGGTGATGTCACAAACAGAGCAGTTCTTTTTTTACCTCCTCTATGACTTGCTTCCACACAGTTAAAATACTTTTAATAGCCAACACCATATCTAATGTAACTGACTGTTTGTTTATGATCTTTCTCCAGGTGTGGTGTTCCATTACAGGGCTAAGTCTAGTCGCTACAGTCTGGACTTTCCTGGAGCTAGTGCAGCGTGCCATGCAGCAGGTGCCACTATTGCTACACCTGAGCAGCTGACTGCTGCATTTGAAGATGGCTTTGACCAGTGTGATGCAGGCTGGCTTGCTGACCAAACTGTCAGGTGTGTACACAAATATACATTTACATTATGTTTCTACTGCATTGTTGTAAAATCACACTGACGTACAGAGTTCAAGCTAATGTGAGAGGCGGCCATGGCTCAATTGGTAGAGTGGGTCATCCAATAACCAAAGGGTTGGTGGTTCGAATCCTGCTCTGTTCTACTCATGTGCTGTTGTGTCCTTGGGCAAGACACTACACACTGCCTCCAGTGCTGCTACTCACACTGGTGTATGAATGTGTATGAACGTTCAGTGGAGGTCAGAGGGGCCGTAGGCGCAGATTGGCAGCCACACTTCCATCAGTCTGCCCCAGGGCAGCTAATGTAGTTTACCACCACCAGAGTATGAATGTGTGAGTGAATTAATAATGGATCCACTGTACACACTTTGAGTATGCGTTCATAGAAAATCACTATATAAATCTAATCCATTATTATTATTTTTATTATTATTATGTTCTAATGTTCTTTTCCTTGTCAGATACCCAATCACATCGCCCCGTCCTGGATGTGCAGGTGATCTAATGAGCAAACCAGGAGTGAGAACGTACGGCCTCAGAGACCCCGCAGAGAAATATGATGTGTACTGCTACGTAGACAGACTGCACGGTAAACACACAAGTTTAAAAAAAACACATTGAAAGGAATACAAGTGCTTGTACTTGTCATGGAGTGTATGATTATTTACAGCCCTTTAGGGAAAAATAAATAATTCTGTTTTTAATAATTTAGTGACAAGAATGCAATAAATCAACTGCACCAAATATCCTCTGAAGTTCTTAAATGTTCTTAAAATGAGGGATTTCCTCTATTTCTCAGTTTTATATTATGGTGGATTGAATGTCGTTGGGTTTTGGACCGTTGGCCGGAAAGAAATCAAGCAATTTGAAGACGTCACCGTAGTTATTAATGAATGCCTTACTGTGCAGGCCATGGGATTTCTTCTTCATGATTTTCAGCAGTACATCCAACAACTTCCAGAATCCAACTTGTTAGGTCATTTTTATCATAACCTTGCAAGACAAAAGTGTAGAAACTCCTGAGGCAGGCTTTACTCTATGAGTTAATATGATGCACATTGTGTTTATGCTAATCTCACTACTGTGTCCAAGGTCAAGGAGTAGGATTAAGGTCAGTAAGGCTTCCACATCAACTCAACTTTTGATGTGAATTATTACTGTTAACTACATTGACTTTTATTTTCGTTGGTACATCTGTCTTCTCTCTGTAGGTGAAGTTTTCTACTCTCAAATCAGCAAAAAGCTCACCTTGCAGCAGGCGTTTGAGGAGTGTGAGCTGCACGGCACAGTGTTGGCATCACCCGGTCAGCTGTTTGCAGCCTGGAGGGAAGGCCTGAACCGCTGCGACTTCGGCTGGCTGTCGGACGGCAGTGTCCGCTACCCAACTACCGTCCCCAGGCCTCAGTGCGGTGGAGGCCTGCTGGGGGTTCGCACAATGTACAAATTCGAGAACCAAACAGGCTTCCCGGACCCTACTGACAAATTCGGCGCTTACTGCTTTAAGGGTAAGGCTGGAACATACGGATCTGAACATTTAGAGAAAAAAATCACTTTTATGGTAAATGTTTATTTTCTTTTATTTGTGTCTCTGTGTAAAATAGTGATATCTAGTGGTGAAGGTGAAGATTACATCTATCTGAATACCCCCCCTACCCCTTCAATAAGTCTGAAGTTGCACAAGGACCCCATTAGAGCCAGTGTTTGGTTTAATTTTAGCTTTTTTAATTGTGAAAACAATAAAATAACTCTAAAAATTCTAGGTGATAATGATGCACCTTAACACTGGATGCCACTTAATATAAAACCCAAAGAAGTCTGCTCTGAGTTACTGTAGAAACCCACTTCCTGTGTGAAAAATAAATGGCTCATTCTTAGGTAACAGAAACCAAATGATTCTCATATTAAGGTGATTATATATCAATGAATATCTAATACTAATCCTTATACTGAAACTTTTAAATTCCCACACTCTATAAAATAAGTTATATTATGAGGCTGGGGGGGATTATTCAGAGAAAAGATCACAGTTATTATAAAAAGGCCTTTTTCAATCTTTTTCATCTTTAATCATCTTGAGGCACTTCTGATTTATCTGTAATCCCATCCTCTAGGTTGAGAACTTTTATCTACAGGTTACAGTGACAGTGTTTTCTTTCCTTCTCTTCTTAGCTTAAATCTAGGTCAGCACTGTGCATTTTTGCAAGTCCTCATCCAAGCTTTCAAATCATTAAGAAACCTTACAAGAAAACTGTTGCTCTGTACATAAATACTAAGGTGTAGTGCGGCACCAACAGCCATTTAAAACCAGTGAAGCGTACAGAAGTGGCGAGAGAAAGAGGTGACACCAGGCTCAGCTGAAAACAAATGTTACTCAAACCCAAACAAGAGAAGAATAAACTCCCTCTGCCCTGTTTATGGTGGGGCACGTTTTTTTATGAGGGGAAAACCCAACTCATGCACTCTAACACAGATACTGCAGAAACGGGACAGGTCCCTAATGCTTCACAGCTGGACCCTTCCCAAAAAAAACAGACAGACAGAGGGGAGGAAACTGTGGAAAGGAGACTGCAGATCTACTTCTCCCACATGTAACATCATTATTAGGAAATACGCAAGGATCATAAGAAGAGAGGTCACCTTATGTGCACTGCAAAGTAGGTATTCAGTAAAGGATAACCTTGAGTATTATATATGACTAAAAATTATATAAGTCATATCTCTGGCCATGTGGAGGTACTTTCTCAGCTAATGCGTTCTGCCAAAATTTAAGTGAGGTGGCAAAGCTGCAAAAGCGAGAGCTAACATACGGTAAAGTGACAGTTTGAGACAGACCCCCAGCCCAGCCAGATGGCCACGGCTCGCCAAACACATGACATCATATCTGGGCAGGGCTGAACCGAACTTGAACATGCAAGGTCTGGTTCACGGTGCAAAAAAGGACCATACCATACTACAGCTATTCCTCCGAGGCTGCAGGCCAGTTGGCAATAAACACCTCTGTTATGCGGGCATGGAAACCGCAAAAAAAACAAAAAACAACAAGAGAATGAGAGGAAGAATGGAAATGTAAAAGAAATAAATGAATAAAAAAATGGAGAAAAGGGGAACCCACCCCATCCCACCCTCCTCATCTGTCCATACGTACCCCGGACCGCCAGGAGGTAGGGATGGATGGAAGGGAGTCAATTACACACCGTTTATTAAAGCATTATGGCAGTGACGTTCAAAGCCTCCTGCTTACTCCCAAGACACTAACTATATGAACTCAGCACTTAAACCTGCACAAAGAAGCATTGTATGTGTGTTTTGGATTCCTGTCTTTTCTCATATGGTATGTATTCCATCATAATGAGATATAAATCTTTGCGAGCATCGCAGGATATTTTGAGGAGCCTCAACAACAAATCCTTATAGTCTGCTCACAATTGTAAATAGCATTATAGGAAAAAGAAAAAAAAAAAACATCCAGTCATTGTCAAAAGACTATCCTGTTAATATTCTGGCACCAGACGTTTCCATGTCTGAAACGGCTTCATTCTTAACAGGTTACCTTCATGTCTTAAAACTCAGTTCTGTTTCCTTTTATAGCCCGTCGTACTCTAACAGTTCTCAGGCAGACTCATATTTAGCATTTTTCTGATAGTACAGTACATTTTCTAATGAGTCATGGCAATACTGATTCATTCTGTAAACATTTTTTGCACTTTATTGATGTTAGCTCATGTTAACTGGTCTCATTTTTGCTTTTTTTTTTTTTTCAAGAAAGCCAGACCTGTGGTTTTATAGGTTATAGATAAGACCACAGACCATATTGCATGACAATATAACGTCACTTATAAATAATGAAAATGGAGGGGGAAATCATTAAGATCAGTTATTGGCATTAAACTGCTAATTTTTGTGTCATGTTTCTACAGAAATGAAGCTAATCTTTAGCTTTTGTTGTGTTTGGAGAATTTCATGTTCATAGTCCTCATTCAAGCCATACAACTATCATTTAAAATTGTTTTTGCAGTATTCCTTCCTTGTGGAGATGGTCGATTGAATCCCTACTCAGATCTTTTACCTGCATTCCTAAAATGACTCTTGACTCACAGATCTGTGTCCATTTACTCAGATTGTAGATATCCACTAGTAAAGTCCCATAAATTACAGTAAAGAGTTGATTTGTAGGGAGGAAACCAAATGTAATGGTGAACCCAACAATCTGGATGGATGGATGAATCCATACTCAGATCTCTTACCCAAGATCCACTTGCAGATAGAAGAACCACTCACCAAGAAGATTCAGTACTCACACAGAGATCCACTCACAAGCAGAGATTCGTTTACTCACAGGATCTGTTGTAATGTGAGTTCTCTGATTTAGATTCGTCCTTTCGGGTGTGATTGGACAATTCTGGCTCAAATTACTCAAATGACTCAAACAACCCAGATCCTACCAGTGAGCGATTCACAGTGATCCAGATTCTTAAAATGATCCAAGTTTCCCATCATTACTTTCTTTGATTACTGACTGAAGAGTAGTAGACCAAGACCGGAGGATATCAAGACCAAGACGAGACCGAGACCAAATGAGTTGAGTCCGTGACAAGACCGAGACCACAAAGAAGATCATTCTTAAGAACTACATCTCTAATAGACTGTGCAGGGCTGGCATTGTCTGTTGAGAAAAGTTCTACAATGTATTTGAAGAGGGCGCGTAGATAATACTATTCTGTGATGATGCAGTTTTTGTACAAATCCCATCGACACCGCTATTTCCGAGACCAAGACAAGACCGAGACCAAAGAGAGTAGAGACCAAAACAAGACCGAGACCAAATGAGCTGAGTCCGTGAGAAGACCGAGACCACAAAAAATTGTTCTCGAGACCGGTCTTGAGAACTACATCACTACTGAAGAGTTAATCAAATTGCAGTGAGCTCATTACTGCCACTGGTGGCCACTTCTGGAAGTAGCAAACACACAAAGCGCAACATGATGTAAAGGGGAAACATCATTAATAAGCGAGAGTTTTGACCCCGAATCATAGCTGCAATTTTTAAAACACTCCCTCTCTCATTTCTTTATTTCTCTCTTACAGCTAAACTACCAGAGCCGACCACTGTGGGCCCGTCAGTGACTCCGTCTTCGTCTAAACCAGACAGCAGCACACACTCTCCCCGTTCTCCCACACCTACGCAGCCCCCAGTCCCGGACAGCGCTGCCATTCAAACTAGAGGACCAGAGCCAGTACCATATTCTCCAACAGACAGACCACACACAGCCACACATAGGCCTGATTACACAACTTCACCAGACCAACATGGAGCCCCCCACACAGAGACAGGCCGCACCTCCCCTCACACCACAGCCTTTGTAAGCCCCACTCCCACGATAGACGACTATGACATCCGGGATTTTGAGAACTTAACCATGGTTGAGTCTGTACCTGTTAGAGGAGACGCTTTGCTCCCCATGCCGCTGCCTCCTTTACCCACCACCAGCTCACAGACCGTACACTTAGATATCGCCCCCGAGAGAGACGGAGGCCAGGCGGGGTCAGGCAGAAGTGAGAGCAGCGGCAGCGGGGAGGGAGGCAGCAGTGATGACAGCTCCAGCGGGGCTGAGGTGGGGGTAGTGGTCACCCCAACACAGGTGTGGGTCACCACAGAGTCAGAGCTGGGAATGGAAACCGCATCAAAGGAAGCCCCAATGAAGCCACAGCTGCCTGTAGATGTTACCCAGAGTATGTGGTTCCAGTAGTGGTCACCCCAGAGCCAGGCCTCCCAGTGGCAGTGGAGACATGGGACAACAGCCCGCAGTGGTCTTCAAAGAGGATGTCACCCCGGGACTCATCACAGTGTTCGACCATGACCGGTCAGTGGCCATTCCTGTAGATGGAGAGACATCAGGCAAACCTCCGATCCATGTCATCATTGTTAATGTGCAGGACCACAACCAGTCAGGTGAGTGACACATCCATCTTTCCCTTCAGCTCATTTCACTTATGTTGCCACTAAACTAAAGTGGAGCTCATGACACATATTGGTCAAAACAAGGCCTTGTCAGAAAGACGATTCCAGCTTTCATTTTAGAGCTACCTGTTATCCAACTTTTCTTTACTGCTAAACTGGACTATACACACAAAAGCATCCAATTTATAATAATGCTTTAATCTGAAAGACATCCACAGTATTGATTTTTATGTTTAGAAAGAGACTGACAGAATGATTTAAATACTTTTTCATGGGTTTCAGTGCTTGAAAGATAAAATCTCAATATTATTTAATACGATAATATAATATAATTTATCTTTCTTAACCCATAAAGACCCATTGCTACTTTTTTGTCAGTTCCCAAATAAATTTTTCTCTGTATCTAACCTTGTTAAGTGATTTTTAAACCATTTATTATAATATTGTCCTCTGTGTTTTGCTTTTTTTTTTTTCAATGAAAATCATGTATTTTCCCCTATTCAATTCAGTGATCATGTAGATGTTCATAAAAGCTCAGGTTAAAGTTGATTGTCATAATATCAGAAACACAGAAAAATAAAGAAAATGTGTCTTTTTCCACTAAATCTATCATTAACTGACCATAAACCCAGTGTTTCCATCCACTGTCATTTATCAACCTCGATGGGTTTTACTGGTGAATCAATGTTGTAGAAGATAACGGTGTTTTCACGTTCACTACGGAGCCTCTGAATGTCTAAATGGGTCATATCTGATGACCATGAAAAGATGAAAACTGCATTTTACACCAATTATTTACATGTATTGATAGGATTAGTGGATCAACAGGTATTAAACAGTTTAGATCAGTAGATGGTTTTGGTTGCCAGTGGCTGTTTGGGTCTTTATGGGTTAAAGCGTTGAAAAAGCTCTGTTTAAATGGTACAATAGAGGTAGATGCATAGGCCTATAGTGTGAGAAGACTTCCAGAGATGGTAGACATTGACCTCCTCTTCCTGTACTCTGACCTATGACTTCAACAGAACAAGGCATTCCCATATTCCCACTCATGAGCTGCAACACATTTTCCATTGCGCCAAACTTTGACTGCTTTGGGTTCAAGGATTTTTGGATTTCCCTTTCGGTCTTTCAGCGAGAACATTTGTCTTTAAGCATGACTTCATGTCTCTTGCGCTGAACTGTCAAAATCCTTACAGTAATCTCCTCCGTTGATTTAGCGTTGTTTGTTGTTTCCGTATGAAGCAGCTTATGGCGTCTTACCTTTCTCAGCTTTGTATTCTCTTGCACGCTGACAGATTCTCACACACAAAAACACACACTGGTAATAAAGCCAGATGTGGAAAGTTATGAAGTCAGTCATCTCTGCTTAGCCAATTTTGTAGCTAAACATATTGTAAACACATCACAGTGTCTCCATTGGGAAAACAAGCTCAAATCACAGTCAAACGTGTCCGATAGCGGCTCTCTTTCACTTTACCTTTCTTTCTTTCTTTCTTTCTCTGTCAAACACACACATTGGTGGTCCAATTAAGGAGTCATCAGTCTCTGGTTTTTTTGAGCAGGAATGTAACTAGAGTTGTGTGTTCAACGTTGAGGTCTAAATATCTGTACAAGGAACCGGAAACAAACCACAACTTGTTGACCTTAATTGTCCCCTCTCTAGGGACCTGCCTGAATTGCCGTAGCCAACAATTTAATTTCTACACTCTCTTTCCTCCCCCACATTTGTCTGTAGTACTTCTGTTGCCATTAACCCGTCTCTCACTCACACACACACACACACACACACACACACACACACACACACATACACCCACTCATATTACACTCTTAATGTGTTTGTTCCCCTCTCAGCCAAGTCGTGCCATCTTCTCAGGGTTGTGTTTGTTATTGAAATATTAAAGAAGTATTATGTTGCATAGGTTATATATCATCACATGAACCCGGCGCAGGTTTGTGTGAGGCCCTTTCACTCACTGTTTCCACGTCTTGAGGAAATTAGGAAAATTGTTGCACTGAACATTATGATGAAACGTATTCCTGTTTCTTGTGGTATTGAGTTCCGAGTCAAACAGAGGCTTTTTGACTTTGGGCAAACATATTGCAGCTAATGCAGTTTAACTGCTTAGATAAGTCACATGCAGAGAGCGTCTTTTCATCCTCAAGCAAGATAAAGTGAGGTCTGGTGTTTTCGCATTGCTTTTTGCACATTTTTTTACCCCAGTTCCCACGATATTGTTTCCATGTGTACCATAAAGTCTTAATGAAGAGACACAAGTGTGCATTGTCTGAGTGCAGCCCCTGGCACTGACTGACCAACCTTAATCATAACCAACATAGACCGCTGACTGTTAACCATCCAGATATGCACTTGGTTCCTTTTAATCAACATCAGAAATTAGCTTGAGTACAATTGAGACACTGACTTCACTTATCAGCTCAAGGCAATTGTTTTAATGCTAAAGACAGACATATGTAGACAGATGCAATAAAGGGAAAAGCCCATACAAAATGGGATGTTCTACCATTAGATTTTATTGTCTATTATCAGGCTTTCCTATCATCTGTACATCTATCTATTCATGTTGTTTGTTTCTCTTTTGTTTTTAGTTGACGATGTCCTGAAAATCTTGAACCAACCTGGGGGTGGCATTGACGGCTCCCAGCAGTTCTTCCCCCAGATTACTGACTTTTCCCAGATTGCCAGTGAGGCTATCCAGGGCAGTGGTGATGCTGACTCCTTTGACCCCTCTCCTATTGGCCTGCCTCCAACGGTCAGCTTTGTCAACGGAAAACATGAGGTACAACCACTGGACTCTAAGGGCTCATTAGCTTTGGACATCATTTATATCCGTGTTAATAACACTGTGTTCAGAAAAGACATTTCTGAGATGTAGGAACATGGTGATGCTACAGAAAAAATGTACCTAGAATATTCAAATCTCTCACTTCAGATCTATTTATTTAAGACATTTGTGTGATTAGGTATCATTCCATTTCATTCATTCACTATCACTTTGGTTGTCTTGATAATTCTTTAAACAGTTGTAATAATTACAATATACTACAGTCTTTTTAAGTTTCATTACAACACAATTTTCCTCAACTATTCAGTGCAGCTAAGTGTTATTAAGTAAGAATGAAAAGGACAATTTTACAGATAGAATATAAGTTAATACTAAGTGTATACGGCCAATTGCTGTCATCTGATGGCTCACATACTATAGATTCGCTTCATATCCATTTGGAGGTTTGTTCAGACCTTTATGACTACTCACAGTATTCCTAGTGCTGCTGCTGTGGTCAAATATCTCAGCACATATCTAGTTGAGTGTAAAACATGAGAACAAAGGTCAGATTTTGCATAAAATTTCTTAAAGAATTCTAAGGATTAGTCTTGTTTATGTATATATGTGTTAGTTATTGTGACTTTTTTTTGGGCAGGTGACTTTTGAGCCAGAGCTGCCAGAGGAAGCCAGAGGAGACCAGTTTGAGACAGCCACCCCTGTCCAGGTAGATGAAGGGGATGACAAGGAGAAGGAGGAGGAAAGTGCTACCCCTTTTGACTATGGCAACATAGAAATCCACACAGAGGAGACGCCAACAAAGGAAACAGATGATGTGGACTCTCATCCCACCGATACATACCCAGATGTCACTACAGAGTCAGACCTGTATCCTGACACTATTCACCACATAATTACAGACTCTGAGGGAGTCAAAACTCCACAACCAGATGATCAGATGGCAGCAGCTATGAGCACAACTACTTATTCATCCTTGGTCTCATCAGTGGCACCTACTGTATCCTCTGCTTCAGTTTCCTCTCTTGTCTCCCATCCTGTGACCAAAAGACCCTCCACTTACGTGGATATGGAAGGGTCTGCAAGCCGGGCCACGGATGACGAGGCGGGGACAACGCTGGAGGGATCAGCCGATGAATCTTTGCCCACACCAGCTCCAGAGATTCTGTCAGGTGTCATGACTGATGAGACAGAAATCGGAGGGACTGAGGTTCCCACTTTAACTCCAGATACACAGGAAACACCCACTACAACAAAGACACAAACAGAAGAGTTCGAAGGGTCTGCATCAGGAGAGGACGAGGCTTCAGGCCAAGATGCTAACTTGCCAGAGACACCTACGATAACCAGCACATTGTCACCCAGGTCTCTGCACACACTCCCACCAACTTATTCCACCCTCCATCCACAACAGCCTTCGGTGGAAGTGGGAGTATCTGAAGTCCCTGTTGTCGTACCTCCTGGTGACGGAGCCACAGAAGCAGGCTCAGCTACAGAGCAGCCATCCGGAGAGGGGGGAGGTTCTGGGGAACATGGTCTGGTTTACCTTACAGAGGCTGCTGTTACAATTGCACCAGCTTTAGCAGCTGTGACTGTTGGAGACCAAACCACCCTCACCACCAAACTCATAACATCCGAGCTTAGCACGCCAAAACACACTAAACATCCCTCCTTCGTATCCACAGATGACATGACACATCTGACTGTTACCACTGAGCCTGTAACCACAACCCCTGCTGACCAAACCACACAAACCACCAAGATTTACAGAGACCAAACTGAGCAGTTCACAACTGAGAAACCCACCCCAACTTCAACAAAGTTCATACCCCACCCAGTGTCTTCAACAGCAACACCCTTGTACACTTTTGAGCACGGGACCCATTCTGTCCCCCAGTGGGCTCTGGTCCCTGACCCTGCTGCCACCCCTCTCCCAGATGACTTTGAGGACTATGACAAAGAGATCAGGCCTCCTCTGGTGGAGGCACTTCCTCAGGCACCAGAAGAGACCCCAGCCACACAGCAACCAGAGACTGGCACTGATTCATCGTATTCTTTGGAAGCTAGCACTGTGAATATCAGAGGTACATGAATTGTATTACTAATGTTTTGCTGTTGAGCTTTTACCACAGTGTAAACACTTAGTACTTCTCTTTTCTCTGGCTGAATCTGTGAAGATGAATAAAATCCACAGCTGTTGTTTGAGCCTCCTCCAGTCACTGAGAGCCAGTGAGCTACAGCCCATTACAGCTCTGCTAATGACGCATACACTGGTGTGATTTTAATGAGTTTCCATTTGCTTGGTGTCATTTGTACAGATCTCCTGCCATGCTCTGATAGTGTGTGTCTCAACGGAGGTTCCTGCTACAAGAGAGGACCACAAAATATCTGCATGTGTGCACCTGGATACACTGGGCAGTACTGTGAAACTGGTACACACACACACACACACACACACACACACACCTACACATGTGCTTTTTTTGAACACACCGTATTGACCCTGTACTGACAGATGGGACGATGAGGAATAATATAGGCTTGTGTCTGCAGATGTTGATGAGTGCCAGTCTAACCCGTGTCTGAACGGAGCCACCTGTCTGGACGGGGTCAACTCCTTCACCTGTCTCTGCCTGCCCAGCTATTCAGGAGAGCTCTGCGAACAAGGTCAGCCTCTGAAGAATGATTTTACAATCACTTTATGCACAAAAAGTACAAAAACAAAGCAAAGTCATTCAAGATTAGTGCTGCTTTGGTGTTAGTTTTACCGTTCTTAGCATTAGTTTTATTCTTATTCTTTGAGAGAGGGTACAAATAAGCTGAGAGTCACAAGAAAAATGTGTATTCACAGGTATGGCAAGCAGAGGGAGAACAAAGCTGTTGTTTTTAACGTCCTGTCAGTCTCATGTCTTAACTTGAAGTGAAGACTGACAGCACTGAACTTGCTCCATGAGTCCAAACAAGTCATTATATGCACCTCACCAATGTTTTCAGATGTCCACTTGCATTGTTGCTGTATGTCTTTGGTTTCTACATCAACATTCAGATGTGAGCCATCATCCAGTGCTTCTCTACTAATCTGCGCTAATACAGACACAACTTCCCTCTTGATTCAGTTAATTCACTTAACTTTTTTTTATAAAGTCATTTTTCTTTGTTGGGTTGAGGTAGTCATTCCAGGTCAAAAAAAGTCCAAGTGACGTTGCAAATCAATATAATTACAGTCAAAGACACATGTTGGTTTTTAACAGGCAAGTCTTAAGTCAACAAATTCATGGCTTCATTCCAAACTGTCTCCGACTCCACGTCTCTGAAAAAAACATAGTGAGCTCAGTAAACACTGATAGAACAGATGCTCAAAGTGAAGATAAGAAGACCTAAACAATAAACTATCTGAAGTGCCATCACACAGGTGGACACAATGTGTAGAATGATTTTTTTCTCCGCAGTTGTCCTCTTGCACTGGGCGTTGGCTCTACAGCAGATTAGTTCCAGCCTCTAATCCAATATTTTTGCCATTACTCAGCAGCAAATCAAGGTTCAGCCATACAAGGAGTCTCCAAGGATTAATATTTTTCCATAAAAAATTGATATTAGTGTTCCTCTCCCAGTATTTCTTGCACTTAACTAGACTTCTATGAAATAGAAATGCTGTAATGAAGCTGCTTTCCCTTTTTCTATTGTGTAGTAGAGGTAATGATAAAAGTCATAACACTGTAATACCGGCTAGTTGTCAAAGCAGGGAGAGAAGTGTGCAGTTAGTTTTACCCACAGTTTTAATGGATGAGGTTGTATGAATTATGAAAAGCTTTGTTGGAATTCATCCAGCGAACTTGAAACTATTCAGATTTCACCCTATAAATATTTCTTGTAGGGGGAGAATTATCAGTTTAGTGCTTATAGTAAATGTGTAATTGTGAAAAATTTGACATTATTTATTCTTAATAAAGCATAGCAAGGAAGTTGCATATTTAATTAAAAATCAAATAAAGCCGGTTTTAAACAAGAGTATTTTCTTGTCTGTGCTTAATTATCTGCAGTTAAAACACTTGTATGTTTTTGGGGGTTTTTTTTTAAGAATGCTGTAGAAATGTGAAGGATCTGAGCAGGTTGTACAACATGGTGTACATGTAAATCGTATTGGACCAGTTTCCCCATCCACATACAGTACATGCAGTATTAGATAAAGAGCAGACACAGCTGTCCTCTTGTATCAGTTTGCCAGTGGAAAGAGCAAGAAAAGAGATAATTGCTCTATTATTTTAGTCCGAAAGCTTTTGCAGCTGTGTGGCATTGAAATAATGCTAAATACTGCTAAATACAGCCTCAGACTTCACCATTTGGATAAAGCAGTGTTTAGGCTGGCGTAAACCGATTCCTTCCATCAGAATCTGCTTTTTGCAAACAGTGATTGGATGCCAGAGGCAGAGTCATGGATCAAGACTATGTGTTTATTAGTGGGTCTGGAGTCCTCACCTGACCCTCCAGGTGGCTGCACAGTGGAGTTATTAAGATGATCAGCAGTGGGCTGACGATAGCTCATACCCCGCAGGTCTGACAGCAACTTTCCTTCATGGCTTTATTGGCATACGCATCATTCTGAGGCCACTGATACAAAACATCCATTGTTTACTGAGACTGACAAAGCATACAACTGATTAAAGTCATTGTATAGCAAACTAAATATGTGTGTTGTACATTATCACTGTGCGTGTGTTTGACCTGCAGACAACTGGAGAGTTGTGAGGGTTAATGAAGTCCAACTGTGTGTTACTGAGCTCATTCAGTGTGGGGCCTTTATTCCCCAGCTGGACCTCAGCTCGGGCTCGCTGTCTTTTTATTTCTCCCTCTCTCTTTTGCCTAAACCAGAGCTTGATTAGAAAGAAACAAATGAAAGCTATTGTGTGGCTGCAATACGTTTATGTTACCACAGCAGGGAAGCAAATCAACTGGCTATGGACAATGTAGTGTATATAATGTAATTACCAGAACAAAGCAGCCAAGTCTTGCCACAGACCATCCAGTTTTAAAGACTATGAGACTTGTGTGTATGCTGCATTTTATACAACTTATACTATCACAGCTTTGTGAAATCTTTTCCCTAGTCTGCTCTTAATCCTCAATCAGCTAAATGAGGTGCTTACTTTCATTTCTTTCCTTAAGGATGTAAAATCTGTCCATACAGTTGTAATATTGGTAGTTGGTTAAATTTTGCAAACTAAAGTAGGTATGTTGCTGTTGTTTTTTTTAATAATAATAATAATTATAACAATAATACATCAGTTTTTTATAGCGCTTTTCTAAGTACTCAAAGATGCTTTACAATAAACAACCAAGGTACAACAAACAGATACAAAGTTAATACTAAATGGTGATCGAAGAACAAATACAGAGACAAATACTGACAAAAGAAAAACACACAAAAGACGGTAGGTGAGAGTGGAAGAGGTTGAATGGGCGGTCAGTTTTCGAATGATGATCTGAAGAGGTGGGATTTGAGTTTGAGTTGAGTTTTACCTTTTGTTTAGCAGTTGCTCAAATGCTAAGGTGTTGCTGCAATGTTCCTCCTGGTTGCTAATGTTACTAATGTGTAGGTGGTTATTGTTTTCAAGTGCTTGGTCGTCAGTTGCTCTTTTCTTGTAGTTTCTCCGAAAACATTGGCATATGAAACATAAAAACAAAGTGACAACATTCAGCCTCAGAGTTAAAGCTGATGCAGACCCTGCTGCTCATGTAACCCTGCATCACTGTACTTGTAGCAAAGACCCCAGAGGACTTATCAGTTAACTACAGATGAATATTTGTTGAAAAAGAATAAACAGTTCAACCTAAACAGTGCCATGTTGACTTTAGTTGAAACCTAACTTTAAGCAACTTTTCCCCTCATTGTTTCCAGTTCTGCAGCTGCTGTTGTGTCTTTTTCTTGCCTGATTGAGCAGTAAGGGCTGCTACAGTATTTTTAATGAATCTTTTATTGGTCATTACACATTTGCTGCATTGCCTCTATTTGCCTTGCTCACAATAAAGTCTTCTCTTTTCTTTCTCTTTTGGACACAGTGGTTAGTGTTATTTCCTACAGAACAGGTCCAAGGTTGAATTCAGTGTCAGACAGAATAATAAATGAATGTAGAGTGGCTTTACAATGGTCTATGTCTGCAGGTAAAAAATGCCTGCTGTACACTGGATGTAGTAGAATAATTACGCAATGCACAATATTTCACAAGATGAAAAACTGTGTTTAGACTACACCGACTAAAGACTGGACATCGTACACTTGATACTATACAAACTAAAGCAAACCTTTAAGGAGTGTTAACAATTAAACTGTCAAAACATCCCCCTTGTCCTCCTCTCTGTAGACACTGAAGTATGTGGATTTGGTTGGCAGAAGTTTCAGTCTCACTGCTATAAGTATTTCACACACCGTCGGACCTGGGACGCTGCTGAGAGGGAGTGTCGGATGCACGGCGCCCACCTTAGCAGCATCCTGTCATATGAGGAGCAGCAGTTCGTCAACCGTAAGTCTATTTTCTATTACTTTCATAAACACTGTTTAGTGCTCAGCATTCATTACAGAAGTACACTGAAGGCAGGATGGAAGTAAAAGCCAAGTCACCAGAACAGGAGGACTGAACAAGTAATATAAATAACAGATTCTCTTTTAGATTAAATATTTCACACTTAAATGTTTCTGCTTGCCCTTTGTTTTTGTATTTTGCAGCAATTTGTATTTTACTGCAATTTCCTGATAGTGGAATCAATAAAGTCTTATCTTTTCTTATCCTCTTTATCCAATCTTACCTTATCTTATCTTATCTTATCTTATCTTATCTTATCTTATCTTATCTTATCTTATCTTATCTTATCTTATCTTATCTTATCTTATCTTGTCTTATCTTACCTTGCCTTGCTTTACCTTTGCCTTATCTTATCTTATCTTATCTTATCTTATCTTATCTTATCTTATCTTATCTTATCTTATCTTATCTTATCTTACCTTACCTTACCTTACCTTACCTTACCTTACCTTGCCTTGCCTTGCCTTGCCTTACCTTACTTTTAATTTACCTTACCTTACTTTACCTTATCTTATCTTATCTTTTCTTATCCTCTTATCCAATCTTACCTTATCTTATCCTATCTTATCTTTTTTTTATCCTATCTTATCTTATCTTATCATATCGTATCTTATCTTATCTTGTCTTATCTTATTTTTTTTATCCTATCTTATCTTGTCTTATCTTATTTTTTTTTATCCTATCTTATCTTATCTTGTCTTATCTTTTCTTATCCTATCTTATCCTATCTTATCTTTTCTTATCCTCTTATCCTATCTTATCTTATCTTATCTTATCTTATCTTATCTTATCTTATCTTATCTTATCTTATCTTACCCAATCACAGTGGCTTTAACTCAACCAGTGAAACAATAATATATGACCCTCATAAGCCTTTCTTAAACTCTTTCTTTTCTGTGCGTATCCCATATTTTGTCCTTCTGTTGTGACATCATTTGCTTATTGTTGCACTGAAAAATATATTTGATCTGCAAATGTTCCCTGAAACATTTTGGTGCTTTTGTGTGTTTAGAAGGAAGCCCAGTCACATCGGATAGTATTAAAGTAGTATTAAAAAGATCAAATAAAAGTTGAAACAGGGGGTGAAGAGTTTTCATTGACAAATCAAAGCTTGAGCCACATGCAGACGGACCCTGCTTCTCATTTTACTGGGGAAGCTGCTCATTGAGATGAAATGGACTCGTGCCATTCCACAGCCAGAACATATCCTCCACTTCCTGCTCTGTGCTTGTTCACACTCTGCGCTAAACCCTTTCACCAAACCCTTGTGCCACACACATGTTCAGACCACAAATGTGCTAAACAGTGTGTGTCAACTGAACATTTCCTCTTTTGTTTACAGCTCTTCTCTTTGAATATCCAGGTCTATTCAGATGCAGTTCCATTCTCATCTGAAATCCTTTGCATAATAATTAGCTCCAGTAATGTCTGTTCATTATCAGACAGGCTTTGTGCAATAATAGATTTCAATAGGATGAAGTGTGTCTCCTGTACAGGACTGGGGAGTGATTACCAGTGGATAGGCCTCAACGACAAGATGTTTGAGAGAGACTTCAGATGGACTGACGGTAGACCAATGGTAAGACACACATTATATTTACGTTATAATACAGAATATTTTTCACATTTTTCAAATAAGATTTTAAGAAATTAGGAGTTAACGGTGTGACTTATGTACACAAATAAAGCTATTTGCGATTGAACCTCAGCTCCAAAATGAAAATGAATGTAGAAGTATCTTTAAGTTGTAATACCAGTGATGGCCACATGGAGTAGCTCCAAAAAGCCCATACACTTACACAGTCTTTTTTTTTTCAGGACTCATTCAGGTCTCATCTGTTTTATTGAAAACCTTTAATAAGTCCAATTATAAATAAATCTGGTGGTACATTTTTACATTTTTCTTCCATTAATAAAATTTCTAGTAAGATGGGCGTTCAGAATTTCTACTTTTTTAATACACAGTTTTTCCTGTCACTTTTATTGATCCCAGAAGCCTGTATTTACCCTAAGCTCAGCAGTGACCTCTCGCTGATGGCTCTGAACCATCAGGCTCCTGTCATCCTGCCCCTTTTATCCAAATATGGTCACTTCTTCCTCCAAAAAGCCAATAGGGTCATGGCCAAATCGCAAACTACTTCAAACCACAGCTCATAAACTAATGGGTGGTATCACGGTTCCTATGTCTGTGATTACACTGCATATACATATACATATACATATACACATGCATATACATATACATATACATATACATATACATATACACATGCATATACATATAAAATACCTTCATGTCCATGTATTTCAGAAGCTGAGCATAACATCAGTGAACGTAGAATCCATTAATCCAAACTGTTACATGTCACACCAAACAAACGCCTCAACGATAATGCAAAATAATGCATGTTCAGTAGT
Organism: Sphaeramia orbicularis; assembly: GCF_902148855.1. Classification (NCBI taxonomy): domain Eukaryota; kingdom Metazoa; phylum Chordata; class Actinopteri; order Kurtiformes; family Apogonidae; genus Sphaeramia; species Sphaeramia orbicularis. The sequence goes on along the minus strand of NC_043968.1, from coordinate 19,457,967 downwards.
CAAATAAAGCTTTGCTGTATTTAATATATGAAGTATTTCACAGATTAAACATTTGCCCTGAGTTTGCTCTTTAGTTGTTGAGATTTTTAGTGTCAGGATAACAGAAAGTAGACATAGAGGAGTCAGTAATGTTTTTATTAGTGCAGCAGCATTGCTGGTTTCATCATGTTATTAACTTCATCTTAAACTGATTTGGAAGGGAAATATTAGGAAATAATAAATGTAATACAGTGGTCATAAAGCAGAACAAGATGCATATCTTTGTCTGTGCATGGTTTATTCCCAGAAAGAAAACAATGGTTGGAAAATTAGAACCAGACAAAGCATTTCTAAGGAGCAGTGAGACAGAGGATCGTGTAAGGACACAAAATGCGCCAGTATGGACTATTTAACATTCAAGGTGCTGACCTGTGTACTTGTCATGAAAGCGTCACATGACATCATTTTCACTGAATGCCGTGCAGCAGTTGCTCATAGTGACGTGACTCCTGCTCTGCATAGCAGCCACTGCCTCCTCTGTGTCCTCGGCGATGATGACACATCCTCACACTCTGCGTCCGCTGGGAACGCTCAGCTGTTTAAGCATGTGAGCTGCATTATGCAGCAAAAGTTGGACCGATGAGAGCTAGAAACCTGATACTGGGGGGACTCTGTTGTTGTAATGTGTTATCATCCAGAGTATAAAGAGGCACACCCTTACTGGGTGAACATTGCCAAAGTTTGTCCAGACAGTGTATGCTCTTTAGAGTGAGTGGCTGTACAAAACCATGCATGCAGTCCATCTGTTATGTCTGTGTATGCTCTCTGTCAGGACATTTCCTTAGTCTTGACTTGTTTGTGGTATTCTTCCTGTAAATAAGCCACAGAGATGCCACAGAGTTGGTTTTGCATCTGCTATTTGTTGTCCTAATAGCACCACTGTCTGGTCTCTCTGTGAATTACATCCAGTCACATGTGAGTTAACCCTGCTTTTGCGCCATCCACATTCCTCATGGGGATAGGTGGGGGCTTCTCATCCCTTATACATGTAATGCTGCATATGTCTGGGAAGTACTGAATACAGCTGGGTAATTGCAGAAATCATGTTGAATTTCTCTGTATGGTGAAGCACAGACCACTCCCAGCCTTTCAGTTTAGATTTTTGCAGCTCTTTCCTAAAGGTACTTTACCCTTAAGTTGATATTCTGTGACTATTCCGACAGCAATACGACCACTGGAGACCCAACCAGCCCGACAGCTTTTTCCAGTCAGGAGAGGACTGTGTGGTGATGATTTGGCATGAGGGGGGGCAGTGGAACGACGTGCCCTGCAACTACCACCTGACCTTCACCTGCAAAAAAGGAACAGGTACACACATGGAAAAATGGAAATACATGCACATGTTTCTGACAGCAAAGTGTGAGTCTGATGTCTTTCCCCTAAGGTTACATCTGCTTTATTTCAATGTCCTAAAACAGAACAGTCAAACAGGGAAAATGACCTTCACTATGAAAAAACTTGACTTCTTATTGATTAATGTTTTTAGCATCCAGTTAACTACTGAGAGTGTCTGACTAACTTTGAATGTGCCGCTTTTGGATAAAACAGTAATTTATTGTGATTTTTTTTTTTTTTTTTGTGATTTATTGTGAACATGCAATGAAATGTAACATATATGCAAACTATCAAGACATACATAATAATACAAATATCAAGAATCATAACAATCTTAGACAGAAGAACAGCACAATAGTTCCATTTACATGCCCGAAAAGGGGTGGGAAGAAGTGCAACTTATTTAATCCCACCCCGTCTCCCTAAAATATTATTAATAATATATATGTCACTCTTCCTTTTACATTGCTCCTCTATATTTATATATCTATTCACACACACACACACACACACACACATCCGTATACACATACATACATCTATACATTTATACATATACACAATATACAAGTACACATACACACATACAAATATACATATAATCTTTTACCAATGCCTTTCTTAGCTGTGCTGTAAAGTGTAAAGTGTTTAACGAAAATTCATGTTGTGGATATCCAGTTTGAACTAAACCAAACTCAAAGAAATGTCCACTTTAGGAGGATGATCGACCCCCTTAAATGGGGTTAAATATGTCAGACTACAAAATGAAATATTTCAAAATTTTTCTGAAGTTTTCTAAAGTTGTTTGAGACCTTTTGTGTAAGTGTGAGTATTGAAATGAGGCTGGAAGGCATTTAATCTAGTGTAGAAAAAAGGCTGTAATCAAGTAGTTTTACTCTGAAAATATGAGTACCGTCATGTATTCTTTCTACCATCCAGTGGCGTGTGGGCAGCCTCCAGTGGTGAAGGATGCTCGAGTGTTTGGAGCCATGAAGCCTCGCTATGAGATCAACTCCCTGGTCCGTTATCACTGTAAACAAGGCTTCATCCAGAGACACCCCCCCACTATTCGCTGTCGAGCCAATGGCCAGTGGGACACACCGCGAGTCACCTGCATGAGCCGTGAGTGCTGACATTATGGCTTTACGACAACACACACAATGCATATTTCTCATTGATGCTTACTCTATTTTTTTCTATTTTCTTAGCGGCAACATACCACAAGTCGTTTTCTCTCCGGCGCCGCAACAACCAAAACAACGAACAGCAAAACAGGCTGTTGAACCATCACATCCATCAAACCAAGAGTCATGAAAAACACAATCAACCAGAGCAACAACAAAGTTACAGCATCCTTCATAACTTCTTGGGCCCTTTCCAGAAGCGCTTCCAGCAGCTGCTGAGAGAGAAGAGGCAACCGGAGGGCCTAACGCAGGATGAAGATCAGATGAGACACTGATCTGGTTTGTGGTTTTGTAAATCAGTTTAGCAGTAGCAGGCCTGTCGTGTCATCCAGAGGCATGGATAGACAGAGTAATGCACCAAACTGTCTATCAATGGCTCTCATAAGGACATAGGAGACATTTCAGTAGTGCAAACCTTTTCAGCACACTCCAGGGTCTGTACACCAGTGAGTTTCATTAGTAAATTAGCTCACTGATTATATTTCCTGAAACAGTCTCCCATATCAATGTCACAGTGCTCTAAACAGGAAGACTAATGCCTTAAAGGCTTCATTGTGTGGCATAGTCAAACATCACACAGGTGGTCTGTGAAAATCATCATACGGTGTTCTCCTTTTCTACTTCACATCCCAGTGCAGAATCCGAACACCGGCGCTTTCTGTGAAATCTTCAAGTCTAATAACACGGCACATAAATACTGAGCAGTACGTCTAGCTACCAAAACACACTATTTTTATATGAGCTAGCCCTGTAATTGTGAGAATTTGTTTTACGTTATTGATAGAATATAAGGAGCATGAATTCATCGCTGTAAATTATTATAATAGAGCATTTTCAATTTGTCATTTTGTGCAGATTAAGATGATTATTATGACCCCTTTTTTTTTTTTTACATTTTGTACAAAACTTTATCAAAATCCAACAAAGAAAAAAAGGGAGTGGGGAAATCTTTTATAAGGAATTACATTTGTGTCTCAACAGCAGCACATGGAGAGCACAGAGAAAGATTTTTTGCAAGTGCATGACTTATATTTTGTAGAGACACAAAAACAATAATATAATTCATGGTTTTTCCATGCTCTAAATGTGCCATGACATGCTCAAAATTGAGACGAATCTATAATGTCATAGATTAAAGAGTAGCATACAGCTAAAGAGGGAACAGTAGATTATTACAGTGTGAATGTTTGGTGTGTGTTACAGGAGTGGTATTATTCATAGGATTTATATCATAGATATTATATGAAGCCATATGATTTTAACTTATTGTATACTTAAAACTACAAATGGACTGTGATATTAAATAAAGGTCATTGGAACTGAAGTGATGACTTCCTTGCTGTTTACAGATTCTGTCATATTGAAACTTTAAAAGAAAGCATCCTATCATGTAGAACATGCTGCCGCCATGTATGTTTTCTACATTTTGCATATTGTTTAGTAACTCGCTGAGCTGCTCATGCTTTTAATTGTTCTGCAACTCAAAGCCAACCCGACCTGCAGCCTTTAACGTTGGGTTTTGGAATGTTTTTTCAGCTAGAGGTAGATGTTGCTCTTTGCTGCAGATCTGGAATCTGTTTTTCTTACAACACAAAAAAGGGAATGTGAAAATTGTCTGACTCAAAAGGAGTATCTAGAGATAACGTCTACATGCAACAGTCATACAGTTTCTTGTGATACTTATGAATTTTGCCATCTTTGCTTTTTTGTTCTTCCTTCATTTTCCATTTTTATATATTCTGTTTGTCACAATATAAATGACTTTATTGTTTTTCTACAGTGTGGTTAATTGAGTTACTGTATCTGTGGCACAAGAGCTTGTTTTTATGTAATCACTGTCTGTCCCCATTCAAGTTACTGTAAGTGTCCATTGTCCTTGTTACAATGTCATTGTCAGCTGTGTGTGCAATAATAGAAACTATTATAACACAACCTGACCTGCTGTTTTATTTTATGCCACGTTATGCAAGGAAGGATGGCATTTTCAGGGCTTATTGTCAAAAAATCCCACAACAAAACAAAATTCAGCGACATTGTTCTGCAAATACCCTATTTTTGTCTCTGAACTCCTTTTATTCCTATTAAAGAGTCAAAAAACAATGTGGAGGCTGAACCAAAGTGGCCCAGTATTAATAAGTGCTGCTTAAATCAAGACACAAATTGTTTGTTTTTTGTTGCTGTTGACAAAAACAAACATATCAAGTCTATTTATTTTCAGTTTAGGGAATATATGAACTCTATACAGGACTTTTATGAGAGAAAATCCTAGAAAAACTTGAAAAAGATCAATTACAGTATTAGGTTAAGTTTAGTTTTGCTGTTTTTGCAGGGTTGTATAAAGAATGCATCTTCATATCTGTCACGATATGAAATGCAGGAAACACATGCACATTATTGAAACACAAATAAAACCACTACTAAATGGCTTCTACAGGTATAAGCCAGTATTTAGTGTGACCTCCATTTGGATTTAGGGCATCTTGAACTGTTCTGAGTCGAGGGTCTGAAAGAACCTTGTGGTTTATTTTTCCAACCTTCATGTAAAACCTTCCGGAGAATTTTTCTTCACACTTGGGCGATCTTTCATTCTTTTCTCTGACCACATGATCCCATATACTGTAGCTTCTGTAATATTACTATTTTTTCCTCTTTTTTTAAGGCGGTTTACATATTTCCTGTATATTCCAGTTGTACACTCAGAAATGCATAAACACATCTGCCCATATAGTTGTAATAATTCTGTTTACACATCAGTAATCACCTTTGATCAGGTTCAATAATTACTTACAAGAGTCTCAGTTACACTTTTTCTATCAAGAATAAATCATATTGTCACAAACCATTTCATGAGAAGAGGTTAAAATATTTTATTCCAACTGAATGGGCTATAGTACATATGATCTTTATAGTCTTCTTAAAACAACAAACTTAACTTTGCAAAAAAGGGGTGTCTAAAAACAAAATAAAAACACAAAATCTGAGGAAAAAAGTGCTCAAAACAAGTGAAAAATCTGTCCATGCAGAAGATAATTTCACTTGACAAGATTTCTTGAATTAAGATTGTTAATATCTAGAAATAAGCCTGTCTACAGATTTATGAACACTTAAAATAAGAAATTAACTCTTAAAACAAGATAAATTATCTAACACTTCTAAATCTAAGTTTTTTGTTTGTTTGTTTGTTTTTTATCCTGGTCAGAACTAAATAATTTGCAGTGTAATGTTGACCTAAGAGTTATGCACAGTACTATACATCTAATACAATTATGTTTGCTCTCTCCAAAAATGTCACCTCTGTGATATTGCAGTAAACACTGCCTTATTTATATTGATTTCCTGCAGCCAGAGAACATGAGTCATGATAAATGTTCGTGTCACCTGTGTTGTCCTTCTTAGTCAACGGGCTCCTAGAAACCAGCTCGAGAATATGAATCAACATAAAAACTGTTCAGATGTCGTCACCGAGGTCCTGAAAAAGCAACATTTTTTTTTACAAAATAAGTGGAGAGCAGGACCATGAATGGCCTTGGTGTTCCTGTCAGGAAAACAGTTGTGCAAGCACCCCTCCCTCTGGAAACACGTCGAGCACATTACAGCATTACCCAGCAACTACACCAGCCGTCCTCCAGTCAATTACCGCTCCACCTCCAGCCCATATCAACTCTGCTGACTTTTATTTTCTTTTGCAACGGCAGGCTCATTGCTCATAGGATATGATGTATTTAGGATAATAACTGAACCCAATGATCCCAGTAAAAAGAGATGGAGACAGAGTCATGGCTTATGTACTGTTTTATTGTCCTTTTGTCTTTGGGTCCCTAAGGTTTCCTTGTACGCTGCGGTTATTAACAAGGCTCCTGATGAAGAAAGTTAGTCCGACAATGCACACAATAAAAGGCAACAGGTCATTTGGGATTTCTTCACACCATGAATTCACTGTAAATTGTTCACAAACAAATGAAAATAATACAACTTAAGAGAAGCAAATCTTTTAGACTTTTCAGTACTGTGTTTCTTCTGTTAAATCTGTTAAACCAAACATTTCTATCTCTTGCGTCAATCATAGATAATCATAACAGAAAGCTATTTTTATGAGTCTGTCCAGCAGTTCTTTAGTGATAAAGTGTAGCATTACCGCTCCTTTTGATTGTTCAGTGGCTTGTCAAAGGTAAGGCCAAGTAAAGCTCACCCTACACCAACCCCAAGTGGATGACCTAAGCCATAGTCAGGGCCAGCTGGGGCTGTGTACACTGAGCTTACACTTGATCAATGTGCACCATTTTCCCTGTGATACCCTTAAATGGGAGAAGGCCTGAGCACCCCCATGCAGGAATTACTGGTATTTGAATTGTATTGTATTTCTGTCTCATTCAGCAGGCTGGTGCAGGTTGGCTGCAGGCCTGCTGTGCCTGATCGGAGACAGGTTGGCTGCTTCATAGCTGAGTCTTGCAGAGCCTAGATAGCAATCGGAGAGGATAAAAACAGCCAGGAAAAACCATGCTTACACAGGACCAGGCTTAGTTTAACTTTTGATCTCAGCTCTGTGTGTTCTAACTATAATTTGACTACATAGCATTCCTTACACGCCCCTTTTTGTCTGTTTCTGTTATCTAAAAGTCACCCTGGCTAAACTGCACATTTATAAGACATTTAGTCACTTTTTATCAATTGATAAAATTATTCAGTATAATATTGAAGTAGTTGCTTGTAATAACAATGATATTTTTGTGTACTGGCCATATTTGGTATTGCAAGAGGATGAGTCACACACATCATTACAATACGAACAGCTGTAAAAGTATGTTTTTCAACCTTTGCAAACAAAATAATATGCATTGTGAGCAACTAGTATTTTTTAGGGATGTCAGATAATATTGGCCCACCAATATTATCGGCCCGATATTGGCATAAAATGTAATATCGGTGAATATCGTTATCGTTTTTTTTTGCCTATCATTAAAACCGATAAAATAATGCCTTGATTTTGCCGGCATTTACCGACGTGTAAGTGAAGCATTGTTTGTAGCTGAAAGAAATGTGCAGTTTTCAAAATTGTACTGTAGAGTTGCCACACTGTAATAGACTCATGAAAGAAGGGAGAGAAAATAAATAAATATGGCATTTTTTCCACGACTTAAGTTGAAGTATGTATTCTTTGCACAGACAGTGTTTACATTTTAAAAGCCTTGTTGCATTTGAGAATGCATCCAATGGGGCATCACAATAAAATTAGGCATGATGTGTTAATTCCATGACAGGAGATATGTGATGTTACCTAAAATTAGTTTAATATCCCACATATATCGGCAGAAGTATCGGTAGATATCAGAATCGGAAATTAAGCGCTGGACAATATCAGCATATCGGTTTTTGGCAAAAAAGCCAATATCGGACATCCCTAGTATTTTTGTATAATAAAAATAAAAAAGATCTGCATTATGTTGGAGGTAGCCCTGATGAAGTCTACTATGAATGACAAGGTTTGTCGTCTAATTTCAGTGGGTAACTTTCATGCTAAAACAAGTTGCACAGTCTTGAATCACATGAAGTTGCCAAAAAAAAAAAGTAAAGGCTCACAAATATAAAGTTATATTACAATGGTAATAACAGAGAGGAAGGGGAAAGTGGAGAGGGACAGTATTGAATTTAAATAACAGTTTATTTTCCCAGCCAGTCCAGATCTGAAAATACGTTTGATAGCAGCTGTTCTTCTGTTTGATTTGTGTAAGGAATGCTATTAAACCAAATTACAGTCATGAACACACAGGTGAGGCTCTGTTTTGCTCTGCTCCTTCACTATAAGAAACTAGTTGTATCAAAAATAGCGGTTTATCAAGGCGCTAGATAGATATTATGCCGGGAGCTGCTTTGCCGTGTGCTTTTAGAAGCTACATCATGCTCTAAGTTTAAGCCAAACGTAGATATACTGCCATAAAGGTCTATAAACATAGTCTGAACTCGGCATGTAGATTAATAACGCTGCACAGCACAGTTTTGTATTTATTTTTGCCAGGCATTTTCTATTGCTTTACAGGGCAAACTAGTGTTTCCTTGCTCTTCTGAGCTCCTTATACTGTAATCTCCTGTATGTTCAGTGCAAAAATTCATGTTTTTTTTTAGGATTGTGGAATTAGTTTTTCCACTGTTGTTATGTTTTATGTAAACCAAAGAGACTTGGATATAGATAGTTTGGCCATAAAGACATAATAATAATGTAAATATTTCTATATCAAAAAATAGTCAGTAACAGAAATACATTTCTAGATAATCACATCTACATACCTAGAAAACATAAAAACAACCCTAACAGCTGGATGTTTCTTTTTTTTTTTTTTTAATCCATTTGGTGGTGAGACTGATGTTTGGTCCAACACATTTGTATAAAAACATAAAATACTTGATGGTATGATGAAGTACAAAGTACCAGTCGTAGCACCTTGTGAAGTATGAACAGCAAAGATCGGTAAGGTTGTGCTAGGCTTGCATTCTAACAAGTATCATACTGTGTGATCTAAGCTGTCGTTCTTTTCGTCTGTTTTCAGCTGTGAATCATGGCTTTGTTGTTGTTCCAAGTCTTGAACAAAACAGTGTAAGTGCCAAGTTTTAGTCCAACCATGAGACATTTTGCTGTTAAACTCTTTAGTCCAGACATGTCGTCCTTTGTTTTATGGCATGCCTAGTCCATTTTCAATGACGGTATCGCTGTGGCTGTGTGATCCCCGCCCCCCCGGCCACCTGGTCACATCCCCTAAAACCCACCCTCCTCCCTAACCCTCCCACAAAGGCCTTGATTAAATAATATGAACCTTAAATATGTGTAAACTATCCCTCAGAAATATCACGTCTCAGGTTACAAAGCAACATGACATCGGTCTGACAATGCTGTCTTAAAGTTTCAATGAAATTAAGCATCACAGTTTTGCATTTGTTCATATCTGTTATACCCTTCCTCCATTCTCCTTTTCACTCCACTAGTATGTTTACCAGTGTATGTGTGTGGGTGCATGTGAGTGTATGTGTGTGTATTTGCAGGTTGTCTTTGTGTGTTTGGAACTCAGTTGTGGCCCTTGAAGCAGTACACTCCGTACAGCTTGTGCTTTTTGTCTGGGAAGCCATTGAACCTCACAGCAGCTTCCGTTGGACTGCAGCGGCGGCGAGGGCGGGATATAGGATAACGGACGCTGCCATCAGCCAACCAGCCAGCGTCGCAGCGGTCGTATCCCAGAAGCTTCCAGGCAGCAAACATCTGACCAACCTTGGCGATCTGAGCGCCATCTTTTTGACAGGCTCTGACCGCCTCATCGTAAGTCAGCTTCGAGGGGTGGATCAAGTAGTAGAATCGGCCTGGGAAGAAAAAGAAGCTAATAAACAAAAAGAATAAAAGCAAACATTGACATTGCTGTTGCTTTTCTTTCATATTATGAGGTTAATCTTATATGGAAGATGCATTAACTACAGCGTTGCTGTAAAATGTGTGTATGATAAAATGAAACCAACATATTAACAAAAAACACTAGTGCAAACTGGTCACAATTTATTAGAGTAGACCTTGGTGGTGTGTGTATACTGAGTAGAAATAGTTACAAGAAATGCGATAATGTTTTATTTTACCCATAAAGACCCAAACCTTCACCGGCAACCAAACGCATCTACTGAACTAAATGTTCAACATCTGTTGAACCATTAATCTTATCAATACATGTAAGTAACTGGTGTAAAATGCAGCTTGTCATCTGTTCCTGGTCTACGACCCATTTGGACGTTCAGAGACTACGTAGTGAACGTGGAAACACCGTCATCTCCTACAACACTGATTCACCACTAAAACCCATGGAGTTGGATCAATGACAGCGGATGAAGACACTTGTTTTTATATTCACTTATTGATATCTTAGCTGAAAAAGTCACTTTTTCTTCAGTTTTCTGTATTTTAATATAATAACCTTTGAATTAACTCAGTTTTCATGAATATCTAAATAAAATAGAGGAAATTAAATAGAGGAAATACATGATTTACAGTGAAAAATGGAAAATACAGAGGATAATATTCTAATAAATGGTGATAAACCACTTGAGAAACATTAACTAGAAAAATTCAGTTGGGAAGTGACACAAAACTAGCACTGGGTCTTTATGGGTTAATATCGTCCTCAGTTCCAAGAAAGTAAAAGTTTTGGCTTTTTTACATTGAATAATTGTCTTGATTGGAAACAGCATAATGCAACAGTTTTTTGAGATGCATTTTTTTAAAAATAGAATTTATTTTGCAGTGGACAGCATTTTTATCTCCGCCAGAAGGTATTGTGATCACTTTGCTTTATGTGTTTGCATGCGTGCGTGTTTTTTATTTGTTTGTTAGCAAGATAAGTCAAAAAGTTATGGACGGATTTTCATGAAATTTTCAGGAAATGTTGATACTGGCACAAGGAAGAAATTATTAAATTTTGGTGGTGATTGGGGGGGGGGCAGATCTGTCTTGGTGGAGGTCTGCGCTCTCCAAGTGCTTTTCTTGTTGTTTTGGTTTTTTTCTAAGTAAAGTCTCGAGGGGATAAAGGCAGGTTCAAGTTCTTCAAGGTCAAAACAGACCTTAAACTGCAGTGAAAATGGTCAGAAAAAAGTCTTATTTGTGTAAACTTGTGTAAACCCAGCAAGATCCACTCAGTGTGAAGATTTTGAGAGAATTCAGGTAATGGTTTATTTTAGTGATAAAAGTCTTCATGTGTCATAATGCTAGATTGTAACGAACAGCAAAAAACACACATCAGAGGCAAAGACTGTCATGACAAACTTTCTTCTTCAAACTGCTTTTGTTGGACTGCTGCATACAGGAGAATTCTGGGTAAATACAGATAAACAGCCTCACACACACGTTATAATGGGTTGTTTACCTTTGTAGTAGGATGTGAAACAGAACACATCGTAGTGGTTCTTCTCCTTATCTCTTACACCATAGTTGCGAATCCCTGGCATGGTGTTCTTGCCTCCACAGGGTTCCCTCGGTGTGGTGATGGGATACTGGACTGAGCCGTCATCCAGCCAGCCTGCGTTGCACCAGTCCATCCCTCCTCGCCAAGCCTCGTACAGCTGATCGAAGGAAGCCACAATGGCGTCCTGGTCGCGACATGCCCGCTCGGCGTCATAGAAGTTGAGGTTGTAGCGACCGAGGCGAGGGAAGTAGGGGAAGATGACACCTAGAGAGTAGAGAAGGAGGTAAGGATGGGAAGTAGTCAAAATAAAGATTCATTAAAGTCTCTCGCTGTGTACGCCCAGCTGGTATCTGTCAGACTGATGCCAGGTTGGATGAGTTCCTTTGGCTTCAGGCAGTAATGGCTGATGTCTCGTAAACATAATGAAAGCGCTCTGACACTGATGTACATTATGCTTACAGAACGCACTTGCTCCTGACATTCCCCCGAGCAGTCTGTTCACATAGTGCTAAATTTAGACTGACTGCAGTCCAAAGTCTGTTACCACACAGCCACATTAAATAGACACTTTATTTACAGGGATCGTTCATTCAGAAATAATACCTTCAAGATCAAGAGACACCACCACTGTTCCATCTTCTAGACCATCAATGACTTCACATTTATATTTCCCATAATCATCCAAAGTAATTTCTGTGATGACCAGAGAGGCATCCAGGGGGGAGGAGCCTTGTAAATAGACACGGCCATGGAAACGTCCATAACTCCTTTTGTGGTAGTCCATGGCAACAAAGACGTCCACCTAGAGCAAGATGAAGAATTGACCCATTATTCACATTTGATGAAAATACAAATGCATCACGGTTTTTACGACAAACAATATTTAGTTGGGGTTAGTGGATAATTTCAATGCAATGTTTATTATTATTATCAAAAGTTACAGCAGAATTAAAAGCGAGTATTACTGTAATTCAGTTTAATGTGACCGAAATATAAAACTGAGTCATCGGCATACAATGAACTTTACACAATTTCTCAGGGAAATCCTTATCTTTTAATACAAATGCAGACAATTTTGGGCCTAATTTTTTTACAAAAACTCAGTAACCATTTCCAAATATTGCATATGGCTTGCAACATCATAATATGAATTGCTAAGCTTAGCTATAGATAAGGCTATAGGAAATGAGGTAGGCACCATAATTTTCTGCCTCGACCTAATTTCAGAACAATAAACACTCAGCCTCCAAACATTAATCACTATGACTTGTCTTATTGTCTACTAATCCAAAAATAACAGAGATTTATTCAAGCCACACAGCCTGGTAGGTGTGTTGTACAGCAGAATTTATACAAAGGTTGACCACATACATTATATTTAAATTGATTCTTTAAATAAAAAGTCAAGCTCACAATATGAAAAAAAATCAATAGATAGTACTGTATGCAAACTGGTGTTGGACAGGTGTCAGCTGGGAAAAAATGGCTCCATTCAATAAAACTTGCAAATTAAAGATATTCCCTGGGGTTTTCCTGTACTACACTTGCATTTATATTCAGAGTTTCTCTCTTAAATACACTTTGCATGTTCTTGAACGTATCAATATGTTGAATATACTGTATATTCAATGTCAAAAAACACTACTTTACCTTATCTTGTTCATATTTGGAAATCTGGACCGTTTACATCCATATTATTTATGTGTTTTTGGATTGCATTTCTTCCATGTCTTATTGTATTTCTCTGCTTTTCTTGGTGTTTTACTGTCATCAGTTGTGGTCAGTGATGTAACAGTAACCCAGCAGGAGTCATAAGTTCCAACCCATGCAGGCAACAACAGTATTCCCAGAGTTTTAGAGCATTAGCTTCACAAATTTACATCTACAATCTACATCCAAAACCTGGTGTGCAGTTAGTGTATGTCAGTCTATAATGATAATCATGGACAGTAGAAGACAAATGGTAGGAAACCTCTTTAAGGTAGTCTGAGGTCAGCTTTGTCCATTTGATCCTCATCTTGCGACTGGGTGACAGAGACGGGTCCCTCTGAATCTTACACGATAAAGTAGCATTTCCCCCTCGTCTGGACACCACTTTAGGTTGGTCTGACAGCACCGAGAGGTGAGGGCCATTTTCTGGAACACAACAACAGAAAAAGATGTTACAACCATAAAAAAGCATGTTATTTACTGACATTTTGTTTAAACAACTATGTGAAACCATTATGTAGGTGGAGTTCTGACTGTCTTGGTGCGCATTCTCAACATCATAAGACTGGTAAATTATGATATTTGCCAAAAATTCCCCAAAATAGTGCGGTTTTCCAGCTGTGATAGGTGGTCCAGTAGTACTTTGACTAAAAGGCTTTAGGGATCAGATGTTATATAGAGTCTAGTGTCCAGTGGAAATTCACAAAACTATGCCAACAACTTGTGTTTCATTTTATTTCATTTTATTTATTTATTTTTTAAACCCAGAATTTACCAGGAGAATTTCAAGATTAAAAATCTTGGCCACAGCAACATAAAATTGGCAGACAATAACAATGTTTCAGAACTCATTATGTGTCATTTTTGGTACATCCTTTATACTGATAGGATTCTAAATAATTGACTGTTATGTGGAGAAGGGGTGGGATTAAATAAATTTACACTTCCTCCCAATCCTTTTTGAATATGCAAATCAAGTCACTATATGCTGTGATAAGTTTCATCTGTTTTATTTGGAGTCACTAATGTGTGGTTATTTTGCTTATTTTTATTACATATTTGAAATAAACTGAACTGAAACTGATTTTAAGTGTGATGATGTGATATTTGCAGCAGGTTCAACACATAGGGAGCAACATACATTAAGGCTTTTTTTTTTTTTTTTTACTACTGTGTGTTTTGTTTTCAAGTACATTTTTCGATTTTCTTTAAAATTTGCTACCTACGATTTACCTACTCTTTATAATGTTGTTATTTGCAATGTTATTACATTGTTATACTCTAATTTCAGCTTGTGTGTTTTGCTAATTAGCATGCAAAATGACTCTAAATAATTCTTGAATCTTTTATCTTACTCAAAAAAAAAAAAAAAAAAAAAAAAAAGACTATTTATTGAGTGTATTCAATAGCAGCTCATTGTTCCTAATGTGTGCTCTGTGCTAATGCTAATTGCTAATGTTAATGCTAGGTACTGTGTGTGTATTAGGATGGGTAAAATGCAAAGACAGAATTTCAAAACAGGGAATTAAACTTCATTTTTTAACATTTTATAATTTACAGCTTTGCTTTTCATGTGAGCTATCATTGCATAAATGAGCTGTAGCAGTCCAAGAATTGTTTTATACATGAAATAGAACCAGTGGAAGAGATTTTAAACTAGCCAGCCAGCCCTAACATCCAATGCTGTGAGATGATAGATGAGACTTCACAGTTCATAAATATCACAGTCTCTGTAATGATTTAATGTAAAATATTCACAGGACAGGAGATGTTTCACTACATCCACATCTTCCAGTCCTCCTTCCTCATCTCTCTGATGTCCTGATGTCATGTGTAGTGCAGTTCAGATCTTCTGCTAACCGTTACTAACAGGGTTTTTAGATTCACTGCCTCCTGACCACCACAGCATTTCACTTTGTCTGCTGCATAAGCATGTGTGCCTGTCAGGTCAACTGACCAAACAGCTAATAGCACATTGATCCTATGTACTGGACTGTGTGACTCTTAGTGGGAGAGTTTGCATTTTCTTTTTAACTGCTTCTTCAGCTGAGTTCTTGAATCATTACACTGGTAATCTACAGCCTCAGTCATCTATATGGACAATAATATCACATAAAAAGCATAAGATTGTTTGCATTGACTTCAAAGGTCTCACAGTGACAGCTATGCAGCAATATGTCATTTAAGGAAAAGTGTTGGAAGAGCGTAAAGCAATGATTGTACGTAAAAATGTTTTTATGTGCAAATGCAGATAGTCTAATGAGATTGCACTATCTTACTGAGCTGATAATCCCCCGCTTAGCCATCTTATCACTGAGCCACAGCATCAGAACTAACTGATAAGCAGAGGAAATGACAAATGACACAGCAGAGTGGGTGTTGTGAACAAAACACAGAAAAGAAAAGAATTTCTTGTTGCCCTCCGTTTCTACATCACATCATATGGTGACAGTACATGAAAGACACATGAGCTCACCTACGACATAGATGGTTCTGGAGTGTTCCAGTTCTGGATACAGAGTATCTAAGTTGTCTGCTACAGTCAGTGAGATCAGAGCTAAGATCAGCACAGGAATCATCTTCTCGCCAAACTGGGGGTCAGCTCACTGCAGAGAAAGAAAGACAGGAAGGGGTTAATGTTAGTTCAGTAAGAAGATACAAACTAAACACATGTCCTGTAGCATGTCACACAGAAAACATGGAAAACAAAGAAAGAAAAGTCATCTACAAAGTGCAGGCCTTTGTATTGTCAGGACTTGGTTCGACACAGTGTTTCTATCTGCAATGCTGTACCCTCCTGCAAGAGCTGTGTAATTACTATCGGAGTGCAGAACTGCCTGCATCCTTGTCTCTATGCATGAGTGCACACACACACAAATGTTAAACACACAAAGTTACTTGACAGCATCAAAAACAAAAAAAAACATATTTACTCCAATGGAACATCCTGTGACTTCTTTACCCTTCGGAGGACTACATGTGACCACCATGCACAAACACACAAATATGCAGCGTGAGTCTAATTATACATACTGTGCAGTAAAGGTCTCCTGTCATCCAACAGTGCGAGGACGCAGCATACTGTACCATGTCCCGATGTCACTGACAGTCCACAACTTCAGAGGGAGACTGAGCCACAGTGCAGCGTCTCCCCACAGAGAACGCACCCCCCCACCTCAGGCTTCATTCTCACACACACACACACACACTCAAACACACACAACCAGACTGCAGCCAAGCCAAAAACAGAGGTACACACTACAGTACTGCCACTGCATGAACGTGCAATATGGAAATAAAACTGTGCCAATATTAAAGTTAAATAATTTATCTCAATTTTATCATTATATGTTCTTTTCCACTTTTCTTTCCATTGTAAATGACAAAATCTAACTTCTCAACTTTTTCTTGATTTTCTTTTTTTCTTTTTTTTTGCACAGGATTACTTAATTCCTCAATAACACCTGGCAATTGCACCTGATGAAGACACAGGAAGAAGACCATTATCAATGCCATGCATCAATATGTGGCTTAAGACCTTTTATTGTGGTGTGATTTTCTAACATTCGTCTGTATATATCAAGCCTGTGATGAACTGGTGACAGGTCCAGAGTGTACCCCACCTTGGTAACCGAGATAGACTCCTGTACCCCCATGACCCTCACAAGGACTAAACAGTTCAGAAAATGTTAACCTTTGCATTTGCATCTGTCCTTCATAAAATAAAGACAGATGTGAATGCGAAAAGGTAACAATAACACTGCACACTATTTAAGAAAGACAATATTTACAGATTTAATAGGGAACATTTGCATGGACTCATATGAAAATCTGAGTTGTGTAGGAGTCAGATCATTTTTATATATTGGCCATTTTCATCTCAAAGCATCTTAACAGTTCATATGGGCGCTGATATGAAACCTGTAGGCAATACAGACAGTTATTAGATAGTAACAGAATTAGCTGAAGTCCAAAAAAGATCAGTTCCAGCTCAAAACAGCCTCCAACACAGACATCATGTAACTACAAATTTTTGTATTTACTTTATATTGGTGATGCATGAATGTAAATTAGAATAATCCTTACATCATATCATTTAAATTCAATTAAATTCCGTATAATTGGAACATTTCATCACTGCAACACATTTCACATTATTTAGCTGAACTACAATGAAGTGCCTAAAAGTTGAACTCATTTTATTGTGATTTAACAGAAATTCTACATGTTTTAGTTGATTTCAAATACACTTACACAATAGAACTGTTCATGTTCACAGAACAGTTCTGAACTAATGGAAGGTTTTCATTAAATGTATTTTTGTCAGTCCTCTTCCTTCATACAGTATTTATCTGATTCTTTTCAGATTTCTTTTCATTATAGGATGTGCGGTTGAGTGTACGGGTTGTCATCCAGATTGATCTCCTCTTCCAACCCCCTCCCTCCTTATCTTCATTCACTCCCTCCCAAAATGCTGATGCGCCGGCCCCCTTTGCCAGGTGGAGCTCCTGCAGTCAGCAGAACAGCTCTGCAGCACACACACACTGTGCCAGTTACACACACACATCACTTAGTTTCCCTCCCTGACTGCAAATAGTCATTACGCATACCAGGACTGGAGGGGGGGTGGGGGGGTGCAGCAATAAGTAGGTGGAGCATTTTAGAATGTGTAGCATGAGTAGCCAAAGCTGTGATATGTCCTTTCAGAAAGGGGCAAACTTTGAGTCAGACTGTTCTCTGCAGGATACGAGGAGAGCAGGTGATGTGTGAAATGAGAATAATGGAGAAGAGAAGGAGGGACAGCAAGACAGTCCGATACAGCAAGAAAAAAAAAATCCCAGGCAGGGAGGGAGGTGGCAGAGGCTAACGGACTCTGCAGCAGCAGAAATGATGCAGGGGCTGCTGTTTCAAACTCCATCAGCACCGTTAGCAGGTGTTCACTATGAAGCAGCAACTGGACACACTCAAGTCTTTAGAAGTTACACATGGTCTAAGCATCAGTCTGTGTGGTCTGATCTGTGGAAAACATCCAAGATGACCAACACACACTCATTAGATTGTGTGTGAATGTGTCTCCCTGACTGACTCACAAGGGCATTCCTCAGCCTCCATCTGTGTGGCGGGTAAACAAGGTGACGTCTTTATAGGCCAGGTGTGTGTACGTCACCTATTTGTCCTCTAATAACATGTTGATGGTGTCTCTTATAGCCAGCATGCAAACCATCAGCCTTGGATAAAAACTGTTTTAATGTATATACAGTGTTGCTTAAATTTCCCCGCTGTTAAAACTTGGATGTTTATACTGGTAGATTTTTTTCTCCACTGTTACAGTTTATAGTACACATTAATGTCAATATAGCTAACAGTAACAGGTAGGATGAGATTTGTAAAAAAAAAAAATAAAAAAAAAACAAGGGGGGGCGGGGCCAGCAATTATATACATGGTGGTGCGGTCCTTAACTTACATAACTAACACTAGTGTGAAATGAAAGTTAAACTTTACATACTTTCAACGTCCAACTCCTGGGTTCTATTCCTCTATTATACAGCGGATCTTACACGAAATTTTCACAACTTCTAACTTGTATCCACTGAACACACAAATGCTGGGCCCCATGAATTTGTCATGTTTACCCCCCCATACGGCATCCCAGTGCATGGGGAAGTTTGCAAATTCTGAGACTGCCGACAGTTCGGTTCAGGTGAACGTTAGTGCCAGTAATGTAGGATATACTGTAGGTGGAAGAAAACTGTCACAACCTGCTGTTATTTCTGTTGGTTGGTTGTCCCCCCCCGGGGATGAAATTCACTGAGCAGAAGTAGGGATGTAAAAACCAGAGGGGGGGTGGTTGATCCCCCCCACCCCCCTCCAACAAATCGCACTCTGGTAACTGATACTCAAGCCACTTTTACACACAGATCCTGGAAAAAAGGCGAGATGGTGATCCCACCTTTTTTCCACCACTGACCGATTTCCACAGCCAAAGGAGGAACAGAGGTGGGACAGGCTGGACTTTTACACAGCGGACCTGCGTTCTGGAATCAAAGGAGGGGGTGACGCAGTGCAGCATATAGTGCGCATATGGAGACACTGGAATGGACTCTGTGGCAGTCGCCCCAGGTGCCGGTCCCGCAGCTTTGTGCCACGGGTGAAAATGTCATGTAGCTGCAGCACCAGGAGCCGTGGCATCCCTGGGACACCAGGGGTGCAGAATCCATGTCAGTGCCTCCATATGCGCCTGCTGTCTCTCAGGCGCAGGGGTCGCCGTCATCAAAACGTCAGATCTTGGTTGCAGAGGTGTTCCTTTTACATCATGTTCCGGAATCATGATTCCACCTTTATCACGGCTCTTTCCGTTCTTTTATTAAGGATCCCCATTAGCTGTACCATAGCTACGGCTATTCTGCCTGGGGTCCTTACAATAATCTTTACAACTAGTCAATGCAAATAACTTACAATATAATTATACACAACATTTTTTCAGATACAACATAACATGAAAGAAAATAAATAACAGACAAAATACAGACATGACAGCTCCTTTAGGCATATACAGTTCATACACTACCAGTCAAAAGTTTGGACTCACCTGTTTTTTCTTTATTTTCATGACTGTTTACATTGTAGTTTCTCACTGAAGGCATGAAAACTATGAATGAACACATGAAATTATGGAGTTAAAAAAAAGTGTGACATAACTCAAAGCGTTTTTTTATATTTTAGATTCTTCAAAAATAGCCACATTTTGCTTTTATTACTGCTTTGCACATTCTTGGCATTCTCTCAATGAACTTCATGAGGTAGTCACCTGAAATGTTTTCCAAAAGTCTTGAAGGAGTTCCCAGTGATGCTGAACACTTGTTAGCCATCTGCGGTCCATCTCATGTCATTTAAATGAGAAGATGAGTCCAAACTTTTGACTGGTAGTGTATATTCATTTAGCCCAAGTATCATTCACGGTCAATAGATGCTTCTTGACTAACTTCTTGAATTTTGTTTTACAGTTTTCTTGTGTGATGTGTTCCGGTAACAGCTCTGTTACTACTTCAAGCGGCGTTACGAAAGTGGGATCAAATGACCCCACCATTTCATGTACACAGACGGAATAAAGGCAAAACATTCCCATATCAGAAGCGCTGTGTAAAAGGGGCTTCAGTCTGCAGTTCTGCGAATGATTAAAAGCCTTTAATTGTTGTAAACACTAGAGTTACTAAACTAACTAGCTTTCTTGGTAATAACACTGGGCTACACTGTTTTGGAAATCACCTGTTTCAGAGATAAAATGTGCTAAGTGTTCCATACTTTGATAAGATGAAGTAGAAAACAAATGACAAAAGGGCTAATAATTTATTTTCAAGATATGTGAGAAAGTGTGATTCATGCAGTATATACATATTTTTTATGTAAATTTATATAATCATTTTATAAATCTTACACCATGTAAAATGTGAAAAGTGAATGTATTGTAATGTTTAGACAGTGTTTTGAATTAGAATTTGTAACTCAAAGACAAACATTCCTTTGAAGTAATAACTATTGTCTCATTAATTTATAGAATCTCACAATTTCTGATGTAATCTGACATCAAATATACAGGATAAAATATATTGGTCCATGGCCCATGCTCCACACGTCATGAAAATGGGTGCAGTAGTTATTGTGTAACACTGCTAACACACAAATGCACAAAACAAAAACACAAACCCTTATGAAAATAAAACCTCTTCAGTGGATGTAAAAATCTCAATGTCAAGCATCAAATTCCTTTAAGAAGAGAAAAACAAACACTGAACAAATGAGAGGTCAGAAAGAGCAATAATTAAGGTAATTTTTTTGTTTGTTTGTTGCTGTTTTTGTGCCAATGACAATGAAGCAATCTGTAGAAGAAAAGCAGGACCTCTCCTACGCCCTGATCATTAAGTCTCTACAGCGATCCAAGGACTCTGACCAGGCCAGAGTCACACACATCAATACTAGAATGAGAAAAACTGTTTTTTGGATAGACTTTAATACACTGCATGTGCTGGAGTGTGCATGTATCTGCTGTTCATTTGATCATTTTACTTTATAAGAAAAACTCAAAGATCATTCTGTTATGGCAAGACACACTCACTTGACACAATTTTCTGAATAAATAATGTATCTAGTGTTGTAGCCTCAGCTTTGATGAAAAAAAAAAAGTCATATTATCTTTGGCAGAACATTACCATAACTGCAAGGGGCAACCAAAACAAACGCACTTGCACACTATGGTAAAATAAAGTGGACAGACCTTCTATTTCCCAACACTTTCACATTTACTGCCATATTTTGGTCAATAAAGGATCTATGGTTATTGAATTCTATGGGTATAGACACATTACTAGATGGATCTTCTGCAACAAGGTGATGTGTTTTGGAGTTTTCTTGGTACTTTTTGAACAGCAAAGAAATTCTTAGCCAAAGCTCAGCCGTTTCCATGCCTTGTATGGTAACACTCTTTTATTTACTCTCTGTTAACAAAAGACATTCCATGCAGTAATGTCTTCCATTAGACCTATGTTTACGTGACCTTTATCTACTTTTACCAGTTTAAGATCTTTAATGGCCTGATTACAATGTGAACACTAACATACTGTAATCTCTGATCTGTACACAGTAAAACTAACTGAACAGTGTTTGTTTCCAACAAAAAATGCAAACTATAAAAATAACTGCAATGATTTTTCACATCAGAATCAATTTGCTTGCTGTTAGCGATTGAGTTGTGAAATGGCAGCTGTGAAGCTTTAACAAGTTTGAGAAAATAAACTTATCTTGGGTGAAATGGAAAAAGAGGACTTTCAAACATGACTTTGAGACATAGAAAAGAGACAAGAACTGGAAAGTCAATCAGAAGTGTATCCATGCATCATAATCTGCTCATGCAGCTCCTGTCAGTGTTATAGCCAAAACTGGGGGATCAGAGGAGGTCACAACTAAGGTTATTATCATAAATGAAAACAAACGCAATGATGAAAACTAGAATTGAAAAACATTTTCGTTGACTGAAATAAATAAAAACTATAATTAAAAGAAAAAATGATAACTAACTTAAACGGTATCGTGCGCTTACAAAACTAACTAAAATGTATAAAATTATGGGTAAAATTCCCTTTGTTTTCATCTTTGTCAGTGTCGGATTGATATGAAATTAATTATCTATTATAAAAGATTTATTTCGCTAGAGCAGTTTTAGCTGGCGGCACCATATGATACTTCACGGTCCATCACTTCTTGTCACTTGTGGTTTAGAGTCAGCTTCTTGTCCCCACTCTACCTTGAAACTGGAGACTAAAGTTGGGAGAAAGCAGCAGAGTCCTGTCTGGGATTTATTTGAATATGACGGGGAGGAAGATAAAAGATAAGAAAAAAATAAATCTAACACTAAAACTAAACTAAAACTAAGCATTTAGAAAAAAACTAATTCGAACTAACTGAATTAGAGAAAAAAAAACCCAAAGCTAAATAAAACTAAACTATAATGAAAAATCCCAAACTATTATAACCTTGGTCACTATAACCTTGACCTTTGGCCTTTGGCTACCAAGCGAGTCTTTGCACCAGATTCTAAGATATATTATCAAACTGTTCCTGAAATATTGCATTTCCTGTGAAATAACAATGTATCTACAAATAAAATGCTGTTACACTAAAAGTCAGGATCTCTTTCTTTTTTTGATCTGTCTCTTGCACGTCCCCATACTCCACAGAAGCATATTCATTAATTAATTTTGTATATTCTTTTGTCCATTTTTGGCAGCTCTATAAAACCCTTTGACTTTGCGCTGGTCCTGCTTTCACAGCTGTACTTCTTCTTTTCCAGTAAATCCAATGCTGCTCCATGATTAGATAATGAGTGTTGAGGATATGATGCAATAATCCTTCTGCCAATGGCCTTTTCTAAGTTTATTAGCTGTCACAATGAAGAAATACACCTGCTCTACTGTGTGAGTACATCTTTAACCCTACAATGCCAAATGTATCATATTTGATACATGAGTTTTGAAGCCCTCTACATGATCAGTGTGAATTTTTTTTTCTTGAGAAACCTGATGTATACAATTAAATACATGCAATACACTGATAATCCACCAAAGGGAGGAACTTGTTCACAAGACGCCTTTCCAGTGACACTACAAGATTGTCATTAAGGGGGTAGGAGACAGAACTTTACCAGTTTTAAAAAGGAATTACCAATTTGTAAGACATGTTTGTGTTATATTATGTTTTTGTTTGTTCAAAAATAATAATATTTGAGCATTGAGACCTGATGTCTCAACTATGACACAAAATTGGAACTAAAAGATGGAAATTGATATTTTAAAAAAAATGTTTTGGGTTGTTCAGAAGGACCAATAAAGGCTCCAGTTTCAAAGAACTGGAATTTTCTGTCAGTGATTTAATGGTTCAAGATTTACAGGATTAATATATGAACCTGCTACATCCAGTTCCAGCAATAAAGCATCGTCACTCTGAGAACTTTTGCACACTTTATGTTTGGTTTAACAAGTGTTGAAAAACCTGGACCTCAAAAACTGACCTTTACAATTAAATAAAGTAAAAAAAAACTTGCTCAGATGCAGCTTTTTGAAATGTCACGCCCCCTTTAGAAAACAGTATTTCATTATATCTGATATAATGATGTAAACACGCCCTTTCCAATTCACACCAGTAGGAATGTACTTGCTTTTATTTGATTGGTGATCAGATTATATAGCACTGATACTGAGTGAAGTTAAAGTGTTTTACTGGATCCTGCATTTTCACCCTCTGCGTCAACACTTTAACTACGTCAATGACAGTAATAATGGGGCTAAGTTGTTAACACTTCTCTAATCACAGTCTTAGTAACATCTTTTTAACTTCCTGTGAGAAAAAGAGGTCCAATTAAATATAATGTTACCTCCTCAGCCTCTTACTCACATCTATGCAGTAAGTGTTTGTGTTGTACTTTGTATCTGCAAGTGCATCACATATTTGACTCATCTGCCTTACAGTTGTTTCTTCTCTCATTAACACTGGACACATTCCACGGGTTTGAAACTCATATGCAGAACTGAGTGGCCACTTGACCCTCATATATCATTCTTCAGTGGGAGAAGTAAAGGAAGTGTGAAACATGAAAAGGCTTAAAGTCTAACAGTAACCTGAGACTGATTTGCAAAGAGAAAAGCGAGAAGCATGGAGACATAAAAACCCCTTGTAATATGTCAGGGTCATGTATTTTGTGTGTGGAAACTAAAAAATGTCATAAATCTGGCCTTTAAATCTTTGACATGGTGAAACTTTATCTGAGTCTGCAACATAGGAAGCCATGACAGAGTGAAAGCCTTTACACACACTGTGTTTTCAGTGACCTTAGTCACAGTTAAGTAACCTGATGGACCACAGAGGGTCGGTTAGTGAAGCCTACATTGGCCTGTGATGCTGTTATATCACTTTGCATATACCACTGCAGTGAAAACTTTCATCTCCAGAGAAATAAAGTATATTAAATTGAGCCAAGAGATGCTTTTCCTACCCTTCAAAATGTTATTTTGATCCAGGTGATAAATCATTTTAACTTAATTTAATGTTAGACTGAGGAACCTTCAAAGGGCCTCTTCGGAGACAGAGTGTGTGTATAAGCTCTAGAGACCGAGCAGGAAGAGAGATAAACGTATGGATTCCATTACACGTGTCTTTCAGACGTTAACTCTGATTTATGCTGAGCAAAAAAAGACAGAGTGTAATGTCAGCCCATACATGTTTCTGTCTTACTATATGTCAGAGAGGCTAAGTAGTGAAATAAGGATCACTAAAGCAGATACTTCATCATGTACAGTAGATAACGGAGTAGACATTTCACCTGAATGTTATTAAGCACACAAAATACACTTATCAAATATAGTCATTCTATTCTAAAGACAAGACTACAACTTTAATTGCATTTAATTTTGACATTTTTTTTCTCAAAAGGACACTAAAACAGCATTATATTAAAGGGGTCATATTTTGCTAAACGCACTTTTATTAGTCTTTGGTTCATTTATTTGTGTATTTGGACCCTAATAGTTCATAAAGTTTGAATTTGAACCCTCCAGGTGCTGCAAAGCTATCTTTATATTCATTCCGGCAAAAATCAAGTGGATTTCTACAACCAGTTTCAATTCCTGCTTAATTTGTTGTGTTTTATAACTAATTATGTCACAACATTTGCACATATAAGGTCAAGACTTCCGACAAACATTTCTCCAAGTATGCCACAATTGTTTGTCAGCAGCAGCGGTTGTAGTCCATACTGAAAATATGTCCAAACTTCGAGCCAATTACCTAAAACGTTCAGTTGTTGTTTGTATTAAGTGCCTGAATGGGACTGAAAGTACGGCCAACAACCTGGAGGGGGCAGGGCATGAAGTGGCTCATTTGCATTTAAAGGGCCAGTGC
The DNA here is from genome assembly GCF_902148855.1 of Sphaeramia orbicularis. Lineage (NCBI taxonomy): Eukaryota > Metazoa > Chordata > Actinopteri > Kurtiformes > Apogonidae > Sphaeramia > Sphaeramia orbicularis. Next base: position 19,432,324 of record NC_043968.1, on the reverse strand, counting down.
TCAAAATGACCTTTCTGGTGTCATTACTCAGAAATAGGGTCGATGGACCTGTGGCGTTGAATTAATGAAGAATTCAGACCCAAGCATAGCATTTACAGTTTATGTAGACCACAGGGAAATGTTTTAAAATGCATAATTCTTTTTTTTATTTTTTTTTAAAGCAAAATATCACTCCTTTAAGTGAACACACATTTCTTCTTGAACACACTTGAGAATACAATAAAACATGAAACGTCACAAGTGTCCACACCCACTAAACACAGTAAAAGAAAAACCCCAAATCTCCACTGGTGACTTCTAGAGGCTGATTAAATGTTTACTGTAAGTCACTCTACGAGGCTGAAACAGCAAATTTTTGAGAAAACACTATGTTCATTATGGTAACAGACCATGAGGAACCCTGTGATGGATAAAGTGAAGCTGAACCTGATGAAACCATCGTTTGTTTAGAAGATACAAACCAAGATAATGTCTCAGTGATTGAGCATATGGGAGATAGGAGTGCTGACTTGGGGAAAATGAATAAAATGGTTTATTTAGTCAATAGACATTAACCTGGATGAAGCAAAAGTTTGACAAACCATTCAGATTTAATCCCTGGGGACCTGAATGTATCCAGTGGAATATCATGGTAATTGTATTTCATTCAGTCTGAAACCAAATGGTGGACTGAATGACTGACCACCAACTTATATTAACACCAACAGTGCAAAGCATAATGTTGCCATCCTATCAAACACTGTGGAATTATGACCAAACGTGGGTCATAAATCTACTGGACAATTCTACTGCAAACTGTGCATGACCTTTGGAGATTTCCTTTGTACTTTTGGTGAGCAAGGGGTGCTCGACAACAGCTAATGAAGTCAAATATCAATTCATCTGCAGTGAACCAAGTTAACCCTTTATTGGGCAAGTGACTATTATTGGTAATTTCACATGCATTATAAGACAGTGACAGCAACAGTTATGGTGAGGCAACAATCTCAGGTTCACCTCTGCATGAACAGTGAGTGTACCTGCTTTGTTAGGTACCATGAAGTAATGGTACTAATGTAAGGAATAATGTTCAAAGGGATAATGTGGATGTGGACAGGTGTCTGGATCAGCACTTATATTGTTGGTATGTTCAACAAGTGATGTTCTAATGTTCTAAAATGCATGTTCCTTTCACCTTATGCGTGTTTTTCTTGTATTTTTCAAATAAACTTCTTGGATTTTTACCCCACCCCCTGAAGGGGAGGCAAGGGGTATTGTTTTTGGTTCGGTTTGTTTGTTTGTTTGTTTGTTTGTTTGTTTGTTTGTTTGTTTCTTTCTTTCTTTCTTTCTTTCTTTCTTTCTTTCTTTCTTTCTTTCTTTCTTTCTTTCTTTGTTAACACTCTGGCAGCAAAACTCTTGGTTGAATTCATACCAAATTGGGTTTATAGATTGCCAGTGACCCACAATAGATGTCATTACATTTTGGGAAAAGTAGGTCAAAGTTCATATTTTTTAAGATTTTTTTTTTTTTTCTCCCATTTACTTATAATGGGCAAAATTTCACATGTCTATAAAAACATCAATTTTGTTTCAATTTACTTCAAACCTGGCACATATGTAGAGGCAATTGATATGCTGACATCAGCACCTGCATAGACATGATGACATCAGCTGGATCAATGCCAAAATAAGCTAATGTACGTGGGAAGGGTGGGGTTTGTTGGGCCTGGCATCACTTGTTTTTGCTTTTTTATGCCACTTATGGATAAGGAACCAAATATAGTAACTTCATTAACCTTGATTTTCTACATAATGACATTTTTGGAAAATTTTCACAAAAGTAACTAGAAAAGCACTTGGAGAGCGCAGACCTCTGCCAAGGCAGATCTGCCCCCCCATCACCACCAAAATTTAATCTTTTGTTCCTTGTGCCAGTATCAACATTTCCTGAAAATTTCATGAAAATCCATCCATAACTTTTTGAGTTATCTTGCTAACCAACCAACCAACAAACATACAAACAGACAGACAAACAAACAAACCCTGGCAAAAATATAACTTCCTTGGCGGAGGTAATATAGTCTTCTTATGTCCTCTAATAACGGACTATTTCCATGAGTGCCCTATAAAGGGTTAACATGCACTGGACATTAACGAAATGACTGGCCCACAGTATTTATCTAGACACAAACTGCAGTGTACACGGGTCAAGAGTTAAAAGAACTAAATGACTAGAGATCAACACATAGAAATGGTAACTCAACAATCCACATCAGAGTGTTCTCTGTGTGGTTGTTGATAACAGGAGGCAGTGGTGGACTTAATAATGCTCTACTATCTAAGTGACTACTGCTGTTCAGACCTGCAGAGTATTTCAGGTCACTTAGCTGACAGTGATACTTCAGTGATAAAGATAAGAAATCCTCTGTGTCACGAAAGCTGTCACGAAGCAAATTTAGGTTAAGTTAGAATAAACAAAAAGATAGAATTTAAAAAAAAAAAAGAAATACAAACTCTCTTTGCACAAACTCTTTTCCCTCCAACTAAACACAAACTTTGTTTCTAAGGCTGTGGTGGATTCCACTTGTGGAGTTTAGTGTGTATCTAGGTGTTTCCAGGTATCCCTCCCACACACTCTAGAGCTTTTCCATACAGCGCTGCAGTCATGCTGTTGGGAAATGATGCAGGAAAGACGCTATATTCAGCATCTGTACACGAACAGGAACACCCTGATGTAACAGTTTCAGCATCTGAGGGGAAACCTGCACTGGAAAAGTATACCTCGCCAGGCACACTTCAGTGTTAGTATGTATTTGTATGTGTTTGGGTATGAGGGTGGGGTACGGAGTGATGGGTGGGGTATTTACAGTATTTGAAACAGACACGCAGCCTCAGATGTTCATAAATAGCTCAGTCAGTTGCCTTGTTGGACAGTACATATACCGTATTTTCCTCAGTGGTTTGAGTGACGGTTCAAGCCGGTACACTACCTACAAACACATACACTGCCGCTGTGCAGAATTTCTGACGTCATAGTCACACCACCCGTTACAAAGAGACCTCAGTACGGAGCACAGTAGGTCTGTGATGTAGGTTCAGTGGCCAATGAGGCAACAGGATGTGTGGAAATAAGATGCATGGGCACTGATGTCCAGTGTTCAATATTTAAATGCATTTATCCCAAACATCCTGTGCACTGACTGCACTGTCTCATGATGAACTAAAAACAGAGAATAGTCTGATATTTTTACTTTCATTTATAGAATGGTTTAACATGTTGGGAAATGTATTTATTTACTTTGTGGTCAAGGTGTGGATGGGAGGACTGATGCAACTGTCAGGTCTGTGTTAAATAAGGAACTTCTGTGGTTCATTCATAAATACATCCTCCAAAACTATAGATATGTTAAGTTAAGTTTATGTGTGAATTCAACAAAAATCTGTATTGGACCATATGTGTTAATATACTGTTTAACCTGTTAAGCCCCAGACCGTTTGTTTCTAATGTGATATATTAGCTGATAGCTAATGTATTAGCATGATAACAGAAGCTTCATACACATAAACCAAGTAAAACAAATAAACAGTAAAAGTATGACAAAATTCATGATCACTGCTTTATAATGCAATAATTATTTTTGCTCTTCTTTGTCACATTCAGTGAGTTTTAGTGGTAGAAAATAATACTTGTACTGTTGGATCTGCTTAGTGTTAGCTTAGTTTAGTGGTACAAAAATTGAGGCCTCCCTAATCCAAATGACAAATGGCGTGGAATAACGAATGACGTAACCCTAACCCTAGTGGTCATTCATTATTCCATGCCATTTGTCATTCGGATTAGGGAAGCCCCAAAGCTTGTCATGTTTGTCTTTTGTTTTATGAAATTATTCATAACGTACGCTGGTCTCAGACTGTTAGCTTATTGTAGATATTTGCCCATTTAAGTGGCTGTTTTGTTTTGTGTTTTGTTGTCTACCAATTGATTTTGCTGAGCTTTTAGCTGATGTTCTTCTGGATACGTGGATGTATAGCAGGTCTATATTGTTACGAGCATCATGTAACGTTACCATGGCAACGCAGATGGATCAGCTACAACTTTGGACAGAGTGGTTTGCTAAGCTAACTGCATCCAAGCTTTTCTTCAGTCTTTTTAATTCATCTTTAACTGAATAAGAAGAGTTGTTATACTATTCCTTTAAATTAAACCAAAAGCTGACTCTGAAAAGATACGTGAGATGTATAAGAGACAGACTTTGCAACGTTCCTCTTCCTCTCTGCATCTACAACACCACACCACATTAAAGGTCCCAGAAGGACAACAAAATGATGCTCATCCCTCTATGTAAATCAAATTAAAAATCTGAAGTTTTCAGTCTCTTAATGGAAAACAAATGCTGGCTTGAAGTTTGGAAACCAGTGTAAAAATGTTTGGTATGCTTTGAAAAGTAGTCATTTCTACTCACTGGGATAAAACATGTAACCACCACTGTGGGCCCGTAAATCATTTTAAGGGTGTTCCCCTACTTTAACTGAATATTACTTCTAGAAAAAAAAGTACTATATGATGTGAGAATCAAAACAAAACAAACAAATAGGATGGTATTGTATTGTAAATGTAATGTAAGTTAGTTAGTGCAAAGACAAGACAATCATAGCCATAAATGACTTGTGATAGGTTTTTATTACTTGTAATGACTTTTGTTTGTATTAATCCAGTATAAGACTAGATAAAGTTTGCAGCTGTAATACTTTTAACCACCTGAGTGCCAGTGGCCGTGGCTAGACTGGAGATGGGCTAATTATTAGTGGTGTGTGGTACTGCATATTATGGTATCGATCTGATACCAAGTAAATACAGGGTCAGTATTGCCCATATCGATACATTTCAATAATTAAGGTGGCTGCATAATCTAATTACTAAATCTCAATTAATTTTCATGACCTTCAAGTGTTTTGTGATGTTTCCGTCTTTATTAGCCTATTAAATAGTTAAAACCCAAGACAGAATTAGGACAAAGTTTATAAGTAAATAGAAAATACTTCATTATCAAAATAAGTTTTTTTCAGAAACGATAGAACAGTAGAACAACAATGGCTGTTGTCTCTTTGACAAAACTGCAGCAATACATACAAGAGAAAAACTGGCACTAAAGTATCAATCTCACCACGCTAGTATCAATCTGATACCGGTACCAGTTTGGTATCAATACTATCGATATTTGTATCGATCCACCCACCACTACTAATTATTTGTTAAACTAAATGCTGAACTGAAATTGCACAGAAGTGAAATAGCACAACATTAAAGTATAAATCACACTACTAGCACCTGGCTGTTTAACTTCTTTCTTGACGTCTTATCAGTGTGACAGGAGACGTCTGCAGGACAACGACGCTCCGCTCAAACCACAGCTCGTAAACAAAGTGTGATTCCCTTGTCTTTACCAGTTAAATGACAGCCAATTCACACATTATCATCTCTATTCAAAGTCTGACAACAGTGTAATCTTCCTTTACAAGGCCACTTTAGAATCCTTATAACAATGCCCACATCCCTCCATCACCCATGTATCAACCATGACAGCCAGCAGGTGTCATTTCTGAGATCCATAAGACTTTAAGACCTGACAATCTATTACTCATCCGACACCCTTAACCCTTCTCCTACCTTTCACCTCTCTCTTCACCCCATCCCTCCCTCCAGACCCTCCCATCACACTGTACGAAGGTAATTTATGATGCTCTCTCCCACTGAACCACTTTCCCATCTCTGTTAACTGCCTGCTTTGACCCTGAGGAAAGCCAAGTTAATCAGGTTCTTCTTCTTCTGGTTCTTCCTCCTACACAGCGCTGCTTTAAAGGAGAGGAAGGCGGTATATGTGTCTGGTTATATGCTCTGTTCATTTTCTTTGTCTGAGGTGAACACCAGGGGTCAGAGTTCAGAAGCACAGGTCACAGCCTTGTGTTACATTATATAAACAAAACAAAACCTTAAGCCTTTGGGTTATATCTCATTTCCTCTGCTTCACTGGTTTCTTGCTTTTCTAAAAGAATGATATATGATTATTTTGAGATGTATTCACCAATGCCTGGATTTAAACCAGGTGATGTGGCCAAAAAAAAAATGTATCTCATTTTTTTTTTTTTTGTGTTATAGATGATTTGCAGTCTTTTTTTCTGTTCCTGGTTTCATTTACTAAAGATTATGCTCTTTACCAAAACCATAATGAATGATTGAAGAAACACATTCACTATTAGTATATTACAAGAAACAAAGAGGTTGCATGTTGAATTTTTGTCAAACAAGAAAGTTCTCCAGGGGAATAATCTTGAATTTGCCATTTAAGAATTTTTCATAATTTTCACAAAGCAACACATTGATTAATTTAATTAATTCTACATGTTGCCAAGCGCCAAACTGAATACAATGGCTGGAATCAGTGAATATGTATGAATATTATGCAGTGGAGTTCCTATCACATCTATTTCAAGACAAAGCTGTTTATTTTATACAGAAAGTAAATGAGTGTCCTAACCTCTCCTCAACCTCTACAATATCTTAAAAGCAATAAATGTGCCTGACCCATAGACCCACACTGGCTACATTCATTAAGGGACTCCACCTGGTCCACTCTGTGGACAGAGCCGCTGTTTGTTTCCTGTCTCCAGTCTTCGTGCAGACCTAAGCTAATCATCTCCTGGCTTTAGTTCTGATAATCATAAGCAGTTTTGGGAGAAAAGGTCACTTAACCACCAAGAGCAGGTTTTAACCCTTTACTGGGCAAGTGACTATTTTTTGGTAATTCCCAAATACATTACAATACAGTGACAGCAACAGTTACAGTGAGGACAGTGAGGGAACAATCTCAGGTCCAATGTGGTCTACAGGGTCTGTAAGGTCCACCTCTGCATGAACAGTGAGTGTACCTGCTTTGTTAGGTACCATGAAGTAATGGTACTAATGTAAGGAATGATGTTCAAAGGGGGAATGTGGATGTGGACAGGGGTCTGGATCAGCACTTATGTTGGTCTAATGTTCTAAAAGTGATGTTCTTGGACATTTTCACACAGCGTACTCCAGTCTGTACTGTACTTGGGTATGTTCACACCTTTCCTGCAGATGTTGCGTTCACAAGCACGTAGTACAAGTGGGTGTTACAGGGCCGAAACAGTAGGTGGAGGTGTGGAAGGAATTCTATCACTATCCAACAAACGCGGAAGTCAGAAGAAGACAAACCCTGACGTCATCAACTGAGCGAATGTTCTGTTAATTTATCCACAATGGTGGCAAGACAGGCACTACTTTTTTTATCTGTTAGCGAGTTTGAGGCAAAGTGCAGAAGAGCAATCCTCATTGTCCCTGATATATCACTGAGCGGTTCGGTCAATAAGGTGTCATCTATGGTCTCGTGGTGATTAGGTCACTTCCGTTGTTGGAATGGTGATTAGGTCACGTCTCGGGCACAGATCGCATTCACATGACAACCTAATGTGCTGGAGTCCGGGCAGTCTGTACCCAGGACTACCTTCTCAACTGGACTCGGGTACGGTACTTGAGCATGGAACACTTGCATTCACATGAATAAAAGTAAGTGGACTTTGGGATCCAGCGTACTCAGATACAGACTTGCGTACTCTGTGAAAACAGCCCTAATGTTCTAAAATGCATGTTCCTTTCACCTTACATGTGTTTTTCTTGTATTTTGTATATATACAGGGTAGAGAAGCAAAATTTACAATATTTTGAGGCAGGGGTTGAAAGACAGTGTATGACCAGTTAGTTTATTGAAAGTCATGAGAATTTATTTGCCACAAGAAAATTTACATAATAGAAAATGTTTTTATTCTATGTGTCCTCCTTCTTTCTCAATAACTGCCTTCACACGCTTCCTGAAACTTGCGCAAGTGTTCCTCAAATATTTGGGTGACAACTTCTCCCATTCTTCTTTAATAGTATCTTCCAGACTTTCTTGTAATAGTTTTGCTCATAGTCATTCTCTTCTTTCCATTATAAACAGTCTTTATGGACACTCCAACTATTTTTGAAATCTCCTTTGGTGTGACGAGTGCATTCAGCAAATCACACACTCTTTGACGTTTGCTTTCCTGATTACTCATATGTGCAAAAGTTTCTGAAAAGGTATGGATAATAGTGTTAGGTATGATTATGACATCAATATATGTTTGGTTTCAAAACAATTGACGTAGTGCCTGCTGAGAAAAAATAACTAAATGTTCATTGTAAATTTTGCTTCCCCATCCTGTACTTATTGTTTTTGTTTGTTTGTTTGTTTGTTTGTTTTGTTTTTTACCACTTACAAGTAAGGAACCAAATATGGTAACTTCATTGACCTTGATTTTCCATACAACAATAAGAAATTTAGAAAAATTTCACAAAAATAATAAAGTCTTGTTATGTCCTGCAATAATGCACTGTGGTTGACATTTTGAATTTCAGAGTATTTCTGTGAGTGACTTATACAGAATAAAGACCATGTTCCATCCCAAAGTCAGCTGATGGGAATAACAGATATTTTATCAAACCACATTGGAGCATGTGGTTGACAGAAAGTGTGTTACATTACATAACCTTCCACTAGTGCTGTCATTTATCAGAAAATCACATCAGTGGTAGGAAAAACTGTATGATCTGATCAGTGCGCAGGCAAAATTCAGTTTACAGGCACTGTTCTATGTTTTGTATTTATACAAGGAGGTGAACTGTTGTCTCTGTGCCAACACAAAACAGACAAATCCAGAAAGCTAAACACCAAACCAGTCTGTTACTAAGTGGACGCACAATGACACTGAACGACTGGAATCCAGATTAAGTTAAACAAACGTCTGAGATGTGCTGATAATCTGCTTTGGGCTTTTTGCATATTCAGGCAATCTCCATTGTTTTCACACATCTTTTCAAAGCCTTGTCCACCAGAGGAAAAGCTTGGTGCCGTCTCGTGAATCAGCCCACAGTTAAACGTTTGAGTGAAACCATTGTATTCAAGGATGTGTCAATGGAGAGTGGTGCATAATACAAAATGGACCATAAGATATTTCCCCATACAATCAACTTTTATTCTCTTTAATCCTTTTTCACTGTTGGTTTAACACTTGCTCTTGTGTTCAACTGAAACCTGACACTTTCCTTAACTCAGTAGATGAATAAAACAGCATCAAGTTACTGCAACAAACCAACATTTAAGTTTCTGAAACCATTTATTTTTGGTCAAAATGTTTCAAACTATGGCTGAATAATATGACCAATAAAGATTAATATTATATTGATATAAATAATTATCATGTTAAATTATTATTTTTTTCAAGTTTTAGTCCTGAGTGATTATTTGAAGATTATTTGTGGTTTTAAACTCACAACACAACATCACACTTTATTACAGTGATTGATATAAATGAAAAAAATTCTGCTCATATATTAGGAAATAAAACACACACCAAAAAACAATGAACCCTTGATCATCAAATATGAAAATTCCAAAAGTTGGATTATATTTTTTTTCCTTCTTCTCATGAAATGATTCTGACTATGAAAAGTACTACCTCCCTATACCAGGAACTTCTTCGGGGAAAGTTTGGGGGAGAGGGAAAAATTTTTATCAGGGTAATTTAGATGAAAACACACCAGGGTTTTTCAAAATTCAGGGTAATGCTCAAAGTTCCTGCAAAAGTTCCTGCTGTGGGAAAGGGCCTAATGTGATTTATTCTTGAGAGATAAAGTGGGACTGGGACCGAGTATGTAATCATTCAACCTGTCCAAAGGTGATTACTGATGTGTAGAAATAGGAATAAAAAGAGGAATGTGTCTGAAAACCAAATTATTTCAACTTTATAAACAATAAGAATAAGTACAATTTCACCACTAGGGGTGTAAGAAAATATTGGTTCTGCAATTTATCACAATATGCCATTTCCCAATACTGTATCAATATTAAAAAGTACTGTATCAATATTTTTAGGTATTTATTCAAATGCAGATGTTGTGGAGGTTCATTTTTGTCTTTTTTTATATTTTATTTATTATTATTTAACACTCTTTTATTAAATAATGTTAGTTCCTTTGTTGAGATTGCACAAAGATAATGTTCTGATGTTAGTTATGAACTAATAGAATATGAACATTTGAACAGGATCTTAAACTGTAATTTCTGTGAAACATAATTTAAGACTTAACAGAGGAAAATTTTGTGATATAGCATTAGATCCTGTGGTGATCTAAAAAAACAAACAAACAAAAAAAAAAACGTGTTTAGTATTTGTGCATACTTCTGGTGTAATTCAAATCTTCAGAGAAATAATCATTTAAAAAAAAAGAAACAAACAAAAAACTGCCTTTTTAACAGTATCATGATATATTGTGATATATCGTATCATGATCCTAGTATTGTGATTTGTATCGTATCACCAGATTCTTGCCAATACACACCCCTATTTAGCACACAACCTTGCTTCAAACAGTTCAAAATTAACATTGTGATCCAGAACAGCATCTATTCCAAGTTGGTGTAAAAGAGCTATAAATGAATGTATTCAATAAAACATCAAAGTAACAAGTATTAATATTAACTACAGAACAGGAAGAAACATCACCGGGTTGAAGAATAAACTTGATGAACAGTCTGTCCGTCATTTTTGTGACTGTTTCCACCAGGTTTCCTCAGAAATACCTGATACAAATCAAAGTCTAACAGTGACAGCACGAGATGTAAAACAATCACACAGTAGACTCTGACCAACAGTCTACCTTAGAAAATGTTTTTCATTGTATTTATATCTGCAAAACAGGGACAAGTCAGAACAGTGTGTCCCAATGAAGACATCATTCCACAAATAGAGGTAAAACATGCACATACACACACTATTGACTGGAAGGCTCCCTTTCAAGATGGCAAACACATTCATCACTCCCCAACACCACAGAAACTTCTATTCATAAAGCAAATCAATAGTCCCCTCCTTAGTTAACATCTAAACCCACATGTTCCTGCACACAACAAGGGAACAGAGAGGTACACACAAACACACACACACAAATGAAACCTGTTTATTCCTGATCACAAGTAATTCAAGCAAATTGCACTCTGCATGTGTGTGTGTGTGTGTGTGTGTGTGTGTGTGTGTGTGTGTGTGTGTGTGTGTGTGTGTGTGTGTGTGTGAGTGTGCATTGTGTCCCTGAAAAGAATCGACCCCCTTTTTCATGGAGTGGGGGTGCAGCTTCAGTCTGTGTGTGTGAATGTGCGTTGAGTGGGTGAGTATGGGGGTAATGGGTGGGGGTCAGGGTGGAGCCGCCATGTCTAAGCCAGCACACAGAGAGAGTTTGTTAAACTAAAAGTTGCACACAGCCCTGACGTTGTCGCCTCTTAATCACTTGGCCTCCGCTGCACAATCTGGTCGACCACAACTATGATAACTCTTGCAAAAATGATCATCCACTCTGAGAGACAATGAGTAAATGAGTGGAAAGGAAAGGCTGCAGAGCCATTTCCACTGCTCCACTTCTCCAAATGACTGATGTTACTGTAAGGCAATCTGTTCAGTCACTTGTCAAATCAGTATCAGTGACTCCATGTTTGGGTTGTTGTTTGTGTGATATTTTCATCTTAAGACAGCCAGGAGGTTAAATATATGTTTGGTTCTTTAAGGATTCAGCTCTCCATTGAGTTACTTACATTATTAAAATGGTTCAATTAAATTTACAATAAGCAAGAGTGAAGTCTTCCAATAACTTGTTTTGTGCAGCCAACAGTCTAAAACCAAAAATGTTGAAATTACATTCATAAAAAGACAAACATGTACATATTTAGGAAGCTGTTAATGCTTAACTATCAAAAATTCTCACTAAGTTGTCCAATTGTTTCAGCTATGATCTAAAAACTGAACCATTTCTTCTCAGCTCAAGCTAAAAAAAAAAAAAAAAAAAAGTATTTCTCAACACAACTATGACCCTAAACATGCACCACTGTTGTGCCTTGCATGTCCAAGGATTGTAAGTGCTTTTTTTTTTCTCTAATAAACAAATCACAAGAAGAAGAAAAACAACACAAATGCAATTTTACAACAAGACTGCAGCAGTAAAAAGACACAAAGATGCAAAACTAAAAAAGCTGTTCATTAAAAATAAAGACAACGTATAAAAACTCCAAGCAACTTCAGCTGAGATGAACTCCAGAATGTCCGAATCCTTTACATCACTGCTAATAAATGTACCAACTTTATCTGAGCCAAGAAAGGAAAGATTCATGTCATATTTCATGCAGTGTGCAGAACAACAGAAGTACTTTACCTTGCTAAGTGCGCTCTGTTGCGGTGATAATCTAAACTCTCCGACTGCCAAGACGCAACTTGAAGCGCAAAAAACGATTACGCACGTCAAGGTAAGAGGGAAAAGGCGGTGGGATCCGGCCAGAGATGTTTTCCTTCTACTAACAGGTCCAACTAGTGACTCCTCTCCTAGTGGCAGAGCGCAGCGCACAGGCACACACTCCTCCTTGTGTCTGTGGGGATGTTTTTACACGCAGGGATGAGTGGAGTGCGCGCTCTGCCAAACACGCAGGTGAAGTGTATGAAATGTATGCGGTCAGCTCCACTGTGGACAGCACTTTTACCTCCTGTCGGAAAGATGTCCAGACAGATCCTTCTCCAAATAGTCTTCAGATCAGGCCCGTGTCAGCAGAGCTGGCAGGTCGCCTGTCATCACTGCGGCTGACCGTGGAAATCCACGGACTGTTAGAAGGAGAGCTGCAGTCAGAGCTGTTGTTTAGATGTGTTCCATCAGATGAACAGGCTTCCACACCCATATCTGTCAAAGGCTCTGTCCCAGGACATACCCAGCCCCTGTTGCTCAACATGTGAAAAACCTACATGATTTAGAGTCCAGTCCCAAGTCACTGCTTTCCCTGAAATAAAAGTCATTAGAAGTGCTTGTACAGTGCATTTCTTCTTATAAATTGCCCACTTTAGTGTCAAGTTTGTCCATTTTATGTCACATTGAATTATCTTGTATTAAACTGTTTTTTTCACTGCAATCTACACTGTAAAAACAATCCTGTTGTTTTTACGGAAAAAAAAAACTGGCAGCTGTGGTTTCCAAAACAATACTGTAAAAAACACATCCAACTGTAAACATATTTGCGGAGTAACATGTAGATTTAACATTTTAAACATGTAGATTTAACTGGTAAATGGACTGCACTTATTTAGCACATTTTCTCCACCTTCATGGTGTCCAAAGCACTTTCCAAAGCCACCAGGTCCAACTGGGAGCAATTTAGGGTTCAGTGTCTTCCATGGACACTTGGACATATGGACAGTCAGAACCAGGATTCCAACCACCAACCCTTTGGTTATTGGACGAGCCGCTCTAACAACTCTACCAACCCATGAATTTACTAATTTAAAATGTTAAATTGTTAAATGTTTACTTTTTTTTTTTATAACTTTTTATTAAAAAAAAAAAGCAAATAGGCCATTATTTCAACAATAAAACAATAGAAATACATCATTTCTACATACAAATGATTTTGTTCACATACTCTTCCTGTAAGAACTACAGCTATATTCGATTCAATCGTTAACACAAAAATCTTTTCAAATAAACAACTTTGCATTGTATTGTCACTTACAGTTTTTTTATGTTGCAATTTTACAACTTTTTGGTGTTAATTCTACAGTCATTTTTTACAGTGTAGTTAGCGTAGGAAAAATCTGCTGTTAACAGAACAGAACTGCTGAAGGTATTTTTATTTTTATCATAAAAGTGACAATAAAGATCTATTCTATTCTATTCTATTCTATTCTAAAACCATATATTACCAGAACAGACAACATGACACTTACACGCTGAGGAGATGACTCATTGTTTTGATTCATAATAGTTATATGTTTAGTAACTTTATGAAAGGGTTTGTTTTATTTAAAATGTGGTGAAGTTTCCAAATGTTTTTAGGAGATACAGTATGTTTAAAGTGACACAAAAAGCCCACCTTGCAAAGTAGTCTATCCACATTAATTATAGATCTCCAACCTTAGACTTATAAAACATAAATATTGACTTCTTCTGTCTAAATCACTTAAGGTCAGTAGTGTATGCATTGTGTTCACGTCATGTTCTGAAACACTGAGCTGAATATGATGCATCCCAGAGGAAGATTCCCCTGTGTTTACATGGATGAACCGGTCTAAGTCTAATTCAGAACAGTTCCTGGGTGTTGATTTGGCTTTTAAGACAAACCGCATGCTGTGGAGAGCGTTTCACAACAAATTCACCCGAGAATTAATTACATTCCCATTATTGCATTCCCTCTCCCCTTCCTCTCCCTCCCCCTCTCCATCTATCTATGCTTATCTCTGCCTCACTGTCCCACTGCCACCTGATTTATGGCATAACTTTCTCACTTTCACTACCTTTAATGTGCTTTTCCCCCCTTTACCGACTCTTAAATCAACCCATCTGTTGTTTTTGGGATACGAAGCCCATTACAGCACATTCTATTAAAACTGAAAAGGGACAAAACTAAATGTCAAACAGTTTAGACCAGCGATAAACATCCACCCAACAGCAGCCAAGGTTATTGAGTACATGAGTAAAACAATCCATGACAGATGTAAAGCACTAAAGGAAATAAAAATAATTAATATATTAGAGATGAATAAAGACTTTACTTTGGAATTAAAGCAGATAACATGTGATTGTAGGTTTTGCTCAAGATTCGGTGCCTTGATCACTTTAAAAGTTAGACAGGATCTTCAATTTATGGTGTACAGCGTCATACTGACTGTTTCTGCTGCTCCATTTTTGCTGCAAAAGTTCTGCTAAAATGCTAAAATTGTGTCACCATTACCACTGTGAGATTTTTGCAGTTAGGTGCATGCATCGCCATGATTTTTTAGCATCTTTTTGAAGTAAAAATACAGAGAGTGGTAACAAATAAGAACTGACGTAGGCAGGCTGTTTAGTGGTTGGAGGTCAGTGAAATGAGGAAGGAGATGAGGCAGAGGCAGGAGATGGCGTGGTCCACAATTTTTAAAATATTTTCAATAATACCTATTTCAAACAAAGTGCAAGTGCTGAAAAAGTGCAAAGGCTAAAAAGTGCAAGTGCATGTGGAGGTCGGCGCAGCAGTGTCTTCTCCAGCAGATGAAAATGGGCATATTTTATACTATTCTACTAACTGGATAAAACCACTACAACTCAACAGGGGAGTTACAAATCTACATAAATTGTTAAAACTAATGTAAAACCTCCATAACTAAAACCCACAACCTTAACCTATCTAAAATCCCAGCTATATACCTAAAAACTCTAAACCTAGACACCAAAGATAAATAAAAACCCATAAACCAATAAAATACACCTCCAGGCTCCCCCACACATTTCCCTGCCTTGGTCCAGGCCGGAACCTTCTTCAGGGCTGTTGTTCCTACAGTGAATCTTCTTGCTGACGGACCTGGACACAAGGACAGGGTAAGTACAAACACACTAAACACCATTCACTAAACACTTTAAAATCCACTCACACAGACACTAAAGAAAGCTAAACTTAAATATTGCACATTTACATTGCACTCTGTTTGTGATCTAATTTATGTCTCCCTGTTTCTCCAGGGCCAAGCAATCATCAATTAAAATACAAGTACCACTGGATGTAAAAACTGAAAAGGAAAGACAATTAAATCAATGAACTACTTTAAAAACCAATCATGTGTAATTATTTCATTTGTGCAAATATGTCTGTTTAAAGTGCTGCGCTGTCAAACTACATGTGCAAGTTAAAGTGCTTATGTGAAAAAAAAGGTGCCTGTATTCATACTTAACTGTGACAAACGGCTGTTTGTCACAAGAACATTTACATGGAACAGCCTTCACCAGGTTGACAGGGCCTCCATCACTTGGAACTCACTTTGAATGGATGGTAAGTATGAGTCATGTAAATCTGTCGAATGCCTATGAGAGATTTTAGACCATTGTGTTAACACTCTTCAGAATCATCATCAAAATACCAACTGAGGGAATATTCTTTCCCTTTAGAAGAGTTTATAAGATGGAGATTTTTTTTATTGAAGGTGTGTTTATACTATTGATTTATTGGGGATCCAATTTCAAAAAGCTACTATGCTATTACACCTAAGAAGAAAAATAAGCAGTTAGACAGACAGCAGAAATGTTGGAGTGAATGTGGAGAATTTGATGTAGATCACACACATTATTTGGAAATGTGATAAAATAACTGTTTTGGGAAATGGTGTGTAGAGTACCAAAACAAATAATGGGGTATGAGATTCCACTGTGCTGTGATGTTCTGTATTTTTGTAACTTATCTGATGGATATGTAGCAGGAAACAACATATACTTGGTTAAGATACTTTTAGTGGCTTGCAAAAAAGCTATTACAAGGAACTGGGGGAGGACAGAACCACCAACACAGGACCAGTGGATTGCAATTACTGATGGAAGATATAAAATGGAAAGGGTGGTAGTAGTAGTAGTAGTAGTAGTAGTAGTAGTAGTAGTTTATTTCGAGCACATAGAATCATCAGATAACAAAGAATCATACAACATGGTCAAAACAAATGAATACAATTTTTTTGCGCTCGAAAAGGAGTGGGAAGAAGTATAACTTATTGACTCCCGCCCCCTTTTTACAAACTAATAAACTAGATCTGCCTCCTTTGCTTGTTAACACACATTTTCCTCTGTATAGTGGCGGCTGCTCGTCTTTCAGACAGGGGAAGCTCATTGTCGGCTTACATCAAAACAAAAAAAGTCAAGTTATTTAAACATACATTCGGCCCTCTGTTTCTTTTTAAGAAAATGCTCAGTAACCTTATCGTACCAAGTAGGCGTCTTTTCCAGGGACTGGACCAGTGTCCTCTCTGCTTAGATTGCCTTGGCCCAGTGTGTTGTGGGTGTAAGACTTCAGCCTTTTTAAACAAGAGATGCTCCTGTCACTCCGACAGAGCTGACAGTTTGATTTAACTATCTACAAAACGATATTAAACTCGAACAAGAAATGATTAAGTAGAGCTCAGAAAGTTAGCACCAGAATTTTGAAATGAAAACAATATAAAATGAGTAGCCAGTGGAGTGAATCTAGTGATGTATCAGAAACTTCCTCTTCCATGCACTCCTCGTCTTTGCAATCAGAAAAAGAATCATACAATGGTGGTGATGCTAATTTAGTTGTTTTCACAATACTTGGTATTGTTGTTCTTTTGTTACTCTCTACTGCACTCTTTTATGTTTACCTTTTAGACTCTTCTATGTTATTTGCACTTTATGTTTACTTGCACTGTGGGGCCTTAGAGTCCAGTAATTTCAGTCCTCTCTGTATACAATGTACATGGCAGAACTGACAATAAAGATGAATTTGACTTGACTTTGACTAAAATCACTTAGGGTGTGAGGTGTATGTCTGCGACTCTTATGAGACTTAAACGTTCCATAAACATTGGTTTGAAAACTACAGCCAACAAACATGCAAGAAATATTTTCATTTCTCCTCAGATGTGTGTTGATATGAACAGAGTACTCCCTTTCGTTAGCTAAATTCTTGCATGCACATACATGACAGCTGAAAGAAGTCAGTTCTTTTTGAAAGTGACTAACCTGTGTGGAATGCATTCTACTTTGATGTACAATTAAAGCATTCCATGTCTTAAATGCGCATGGACATTTAGAATATGTACATGGGTGGTGTGTCCAAAATGTGGATGTTTGAGTTTTCACCAACAGAGCCCTCCATCCCCCAGACAGCAACCAACCCCAAAAATCCCAGCCTGTTGTACTATATGCAGTGTTTTCCTCATGTAGGACTCGTCTAAGATGATCAAGTTGGTTGTGGACATCCGACATGTTGGCAGTAATATCAGGTACATAAGTACAGCACTGGTCTCCAATTAGGTGACAGACACCTCCCTTTTCGGCCAACAGGAGATCTAAGGCTGCCCTATTCTGTAAAGAGATTGTGCAGAGGGCCTTCATCTCACTCGTAAGAGTATCAAACCCTTGTTCAACTGAAGCAGTGAGATTTTCCAACTCAACAGAAAGTTCTTCTATATACCAAGCTAAACGGGCAGGGCCGTACAGGGGAATGATACTGATCGCAAACTTATGGCCTCCTGAAATCCGGTCCCGTTTAACACGGGTGTGAGGTGGTGACATTAATGGACTAATGGTCAATTTGGAAACAGCAGGAATCAGATAAGAGAGATGACACGTACCTGCCCACCGTGCCGGGAGGTACAGATATGAGTGTTGACCACACGTCCACACCCTATCTGTGGGACAGCCATACCCATAATCAGAAGGGGTGAGAGCTACGGTGGCATTATATGTGGTAGTAACATTAGTTTTAGCATCAAAGTATGTCAATGGGGATGGTGTACCTAGCAATGCAGTGATGTTATAGAGGACCAAAAATGGAGAAGGGGAGAATGTCCCTGTCATAGGAAAGGTAAATTTATCAGTCCTATTTTCACAATTTGCTAACCCGCAGGCTACCTTAAGAGTAATGTTACACCCTGATGTGTGTCCCAGATGATACCGTGTGTGTTCTGTGACTGGGAAATGGAAGCACAGCTATGGAATGAAAAAACGATTAGAGAGATTTCTGAGCCTAAAAACAACATTTTTCTGTACCATAGAAGTATTAGTGTCTCTGGAAAAATTTCTTGGGTCTCTGAAGATCATGTTGGGTTTCCACCCCAGCCAGGGGTATATTGATGTGATGTTCGGCCAGTCCCCCACTGTCCACTTTATCAGTGTCAAAGTGTGATTGATCGGGAGCGGATAAGGAACAAACAGAGTACCTTCGTGTGAGCTGTGTGGCATCAAACTGCACACATAGCATGACTGGTTAGTGACACGCCGTGTCAGATCACGTGTCACCTGCCACCACGTATTATCATTATATTCGTGGTGATCAATGATGTGGAGGTCACATCCGTGACGTCTCCGAGGTTCTTCTGTCCCTTGCTGTCTTCCGACAGACCAGGGCGCAACTGGAGTGTGATGCGTTGAAGAAGGATCAGATACCTGACAGAATGTGCCATGGTACCATATGTACAGACACATGAAGATGACCGCTGACCCTTTGATCACCTCCATCATCGTCGAATCAGTGTATGTGTGGGGCAGGGGTCTTCAGTCACTCGCCAGCAACCAGGCAAAGGATAGTGTGTATGAGACGTCACTGGGGTCGTTATCACCGCTAGGTTTCAACCAGTGAGTCTTGTGAGTGTGGGTGCGTGATGCAGAGTCTCCAGCTCCGGGGTCTACGTTGTCGATCGATGGTCCAGCCCGTCCTCGGTTTTCCCAGAAACCGCTTACAGTGGGTCGCGTGGCGCCACGTGGCACGTTCGGCAACCTTGGCTGCTGTGTGCGTCGTCAGGAGCACCTGGAAGGGGCCTTGCCGCCTGCGCTGCTTCCAGTGCTTCCGTCTTAAGTCCCAGACCAACATCCAATCCCCCGGCTGTAATGGGTGAAGCGGCCCCTCTGCAGGAAGCGGTAACGCTGATCTCACCAATACCTGCACTTGAGATAGTTCAGAGGAGAGTTTTTTGCAATAAGACAACATGTCATGTCTCTTCCAGCACACCTGACGGTCATTATCAGGCTTCTGCAGAGCTTGCTGATAGGCTTATCATTTGAATCAGCTGTGTTGGAAGAGGGACACATCTAAAACATGCAAGATAGTGGCTCTCTAGGACCAGGGTTGCTGACCCCTGGTCTATGTCATGGCACAGCAACCTAACCTCCGGAAAAACGGGGAACTGACCCGCCTGCTTAACAGTAAACGGCTAAAATTTGCTTGGAGGTCTTATTTCTGTCTTTGTGCATATGAAATCAATATAAGTGAATCCCCAAAGGAACTTTGTGTTGGTAAATGCAAGTTCTGCAAATGTACAGGATTTCAGTTCTGTTCAACATGCTGATGGTCATATGAACTATGTTTTCAGCTCAAAAATGTCCAGTTCCATCACAATTAATGCTATATTTTCATGTCACAAATGGCCAAGTTATATTTTAACTGAATATACCTGAAAAACAAATATTCTATTCTTTTAGACACATTTAGTGTGTTTGTGTCAGCTGTTATTGTTTTAGATCCACAATACTAACATGTATAAATAAGAGAAGAATTAGCAATAGTAAGTACGTAAGTTTATTACTAATGAAGTACTGGTACTGACCAGATCATCATGGGTAATGTCACGTCCGTCCACCAGCAAAAGTTTTCACATACACCTGCTATTACAATCCAATATTTATGAAAATATAGGTTCCACTATCAAATAATATCAGTAGTCTGTGCATAAATGGATTAGCATTATTTCAACACAGTTCTATGCATTTCTTACAACTTTCTTTTGACCAAAATGGCCACTCATTTGACCCCCTAAGGAAATTTCAGGCGTAATGTAAATGTAAAGAATGATGTTTACCGAGAACCATCATGTTAGCTCTCCTCTGCCAGGCCAAGCCACTGCACCGCTTACAACTGCCTCTGCCCCACTAAACTAAGCTCAGTTGTCAACAGCCCTCTTGAAAGCACACACTTTAGACTGAAGTCGACACAAAACATACGCTGTGTGTACATTTCAATAAATATGACCGCATATAAAATAATACTCGCCAACAGTCGTGTAGCTAACGTAAGTGGTAACTTAAGCTAACCTTAGCATTGACACTGACATATTCATGTTGCTCGGTGCTAATAGCATAGAGCAGCTTGGCTCTGTGAAAACAGTGCATAAAGTCATTCTGAATAACGTTGTATAAAATTGAATTCATCCTTACCTTGTACAGAGTGGTCCAAAGCAGCATTATTCTGAGTCCCAGCGAAAAACTGTCCGAGTGCAGCTGAGCTTTTCCTCCTAAAGCAGGAGTGTTTCAGAAGTCAACCTGACCCACATATGTTAGGAGGAAGAACAATTAAACTGTTGCATACGTTATGAATTAAACTGTGCTGTATATGCCAAGTACATATTTGAAAAGTGAAGCCCCCTCCCTTTGCCCTTTTCTCAGTGTGTTTCCATTTGTTTCTGTTTCCTTCCTTCTGGAGGTTCAACTGACGGAAAACCCGTCCGTTAACAGAAGTCCAAATCACTCTATTCTTAAACTAATTCACTGGAACTGAATACTAAGTCCTGTTCCTAATAGAAGTTCAAAAACTCACAGTTGGAGTGAAAAAAGCAGAGTTGGGTCAGGCCGTCTTCAGCAGCTGTTCCATGGGTACACACAGTAAACACACGGGCTGTTCTCCACAAGAGCCCACAAGCTTCTACACCCTTTTCCGTCCTTCTAGAAGGTTCGGCCTGTTTTTCCGCCGGCAGAAATTATCTACTGATTTCTACCCTCTTCGGAAGCTCTTGTTTTCTTATTAAATGCTCTTTGGTCAGGCACATCTGTGTTGTTGACCTACTTCCACACACACTGGCTCATTTGGGGTCTTCTTCTCCCTTCTTCTGTTTCTTCTCAGTTCGGTAGTTCTCAGCTATGCAGACACCTGTCTAAACTGTCTGTGCCCACGGTCACATAAGCAGGGCCCGCTCCAGGAAGAAAACAAACAGAGGATCCCTCTACAAAACATGTACAAATGACTGAATATGGGAATCCCTGTGGCGGTGCATCCAGGAAGGCTAAAACTAGAGCTGCACAATTAATCAAAACTTAAACTTACAAGAAATACTGCTTTGATATTTACCCTAAAAATTATTGACAACTTGGCATTTATGTCAGTCACAATATGTCAAATAACAAAATGTCAAGTTCTACAAGCTGTAGATATGTCCTGATATTTTTATATGTCTATTTAAAAAAAAAGGAAAAAGATAGAAAAGAATTATTTAATATAATTATAAATTTAATATAATATAATTATAAATGTAATATAATGTAATTATAAATATAATATAATTACAAATGTAATATAATTATAAATTTAGTATAATATAATTTATTTGGTTTAAAATACCTCCCGTGCATTCATCCATTCACCCCTATTAAGGCGTCCCTACAGCATAAAAAAAAGAAAAAAAAAGCATTCTCTCTTTCTATTCTAGAATGTGGATGACGTAAATTTGACGTCAGCCAAGCCACACCCAAAAGGACAGCACGCCAGCGCAGCGACCCTCACCCATGCTCACTCACTCACGCACGCACGCACAACCCCTACTTGGAGTCGACACGCCTCCAGGGGCGGGTGAGTTCTGTTTCCCTACCAACCACGCCTCAACAGAACCCATTGGCCCCGCCCCCTTCGGCGTATGCTCCTGGGGACGTACTGGCACGCACCCACCACCGCCTCACTAGCAGCGCCAGCCAGCCCGGCCCGCACAGCACTGGACCAGGGATGATTACGTTCTTCCAGACGTGGGCGGAGCCTACCTCCCTACCAGCCCCCTCGGTAGGACCGTTGGCCCCACGCCCTTCCGCTCGCACCCTGAGCACCATGCCGACCAGGTGACCAGCACTGCCCACTCCACAGCTCTGCCAGTACATCTGACCATAGGGGTTCCCACCCGGACTCGTACTCACAACATTCGCTTCGCGAGACATGAGCTTAGACCACTGAACCAACGTGCTGCCCCACCCATTGGAAGCTCGACACTGTATTTAACCCTTATACAAATTACGTCACGCCTCACCCCTCCCACCCCCAAAATGTGTTCTAAAAGAACGTTCTTAAAAAAAACAAAAAAAAAACACTGTTGACAGCCTGCCTTGGAAATGAGTAAACGCCTCAAATCAAGTCAAATAAAGATAATAATAAATAAAAATAAATAAAGATTGAAGTAGCCAACCGCGGAAGAGCCTTTCTTGCCAATCAGAGGCAAGGGTACGTGCAAATTCATGTCTTTGCAAACGGGAGGAAATACCGGATTTAGACCAAAGAAACTTTCTCATTTTCATCAGCACTTACTTTTATGTTGGTCCTCCATAACTTTTCCCCTCACAAATCTTATACAGGGTGTCCCATAAGTCTCCATACATAGGAAAAATAAACGTTTCTTGACATAAACCATTTTGATTTCTACAATATGCTCTATGTGACTACCATTTTGTGGGGAACACATTTCAATGCGTGTCCTCCACTGCTGAAGAAATAGAAAGAAATACATGTTAGAACCATGGAATGGATTATGTCCCCTATGTATGGAGTCTTATGGGACACCCTGTGTATGGAATAACCAGAACGTAAGTCGTTGTTTTTAAAGAATTGGGTTGATTACTGAACACTGCTTGTCTGTCAGTTGTTTAACAGGGAAGGTCACTTATTTACTTACAGTGAATTTTGGTTGGAATATAAAACTCCGGTACTCCCTAGAGAATATGCAGTTGTGTTTGATTCTATCCCTTCAGGTTTAAAACCTTTGCTACCTTCTACTATTAGTCCTTCAACAACCATTAGCCCTCAAACTGCACAATCAGAATTATACACAGGAAAGTTACATCCATTCTTGAGTAAAAAAAACCCAAACAAAACTAGTAATAAATGCATTAGAGAAATCATTCAAAGGGATATAATTTGTAAGCCAGCTTCCATCTTTTTTTGGAGTAATTTATATTCTGATGTGGAATGGGAAAAGGTATGGTTATTACCAAGGAAGTGTTTCATTTCCAATAAAGTGACAGAGGTATCTTTAAAACTGTTCCATAGGTGTTATCCAACTAATTCAGCTCTGATTGAGTAGAAGATCAGTGTCGACCCATTTTGCTCATTTTGTCATAATTCAGATGAAACATTAACTCATTTGTTTTGGTAATGTGCCTTTTGTACAACTTTTTGGTGTGGTATCAATCTTTTTTTTTTTTTTTTAAATAGAAAGCTGGATATTTCTTTTAACTTCAAAATTGAAGATATTTTATTTGGTTTCTTTATTACTGATTAGCCTGTTCGGAAATCATTTATTCTTAATCTCATTTCCTTATCAGCTAAATTTCATATACATACAAGCAAGTCTGCCAATCAGAAACCCAGCTCTGTGGTCTTTAAATCTTATTTGAAATCCTATCTAGACACACTTAACTTTTGCACTAACCCTAAAGCTGTGAAGACTAAAGCCTTATGTGAAGAGTTTAAGTTGTAATTTATTTTTTTCTCTTTTTGTTTATTCCTTTTATTTTATTTTATTTACTTACCTATTTATGTAATTGTATATAATTTCTTCCTGCCTCACCTCAAGCATATTTTTTTTCTCCATGCCATGTTCTGGCCTATGTGTATATGGTATTTTGTAAGTAAAGTATGGAGAAAAAAAACAGGAGAAAAATGAAAAAAATAAATAAAAATTTAAAAATTCCAAAAAAAAAAAAAAAAAAAAAAAAAAAAAAAAAAAAAAAAACACAAGTGTCTTTCATTTTGAGGTCAACAGTCAACTAATACCCCTACACCAAACCTAATGCCACTGGAATAAACCTACCTTTTACATGACTGTAACCAAATATTTCATATTAGTTTGGGCTTTGATCCAAGTTCATGACCGGTGCTTCTGTTTGGCTACAATAACTGTTTACGAGGGCCTTAAGCTCTCATTGCTGGCTCAAAGGAGTCACAACATCAACTCAACATTTTCAGTATAAAAAAAATAATAATGGAAAAACAAATTTACAGCAACCTTGAACTAAATAATTCAGGCTTTTATGTACATTACAATTAACAGCATTAGATTTAAGTCCAAATTAGAAATATTATTGCATCTTTTTTTTTAAAAAAACAAACAAACATCTGATTGGGTTTGAATTCATGTTTTGACACTTAAATCTAATGGTATGATTGTTCATTTCCATATTTTGAAGTTTAACATGAGACTGAACTCCAACATAATAATTAGCTTACTACTTCAACAAAAACTTCCCAAGGCTTAAGGCAATAATTAAATCAGTGGTATCTGGTGGCAAATATTTGATCCACAAGCACCAGGCTCATTGATTCCAAAGTAATTAACTATACAATAAATATAGAATAGATGTAAACAATGTGAACAACCAAAAAAGTAGGGCATACCCCTGCAGAAAGTCATTTAATTCAATCAAAATCTTGCAATGAGAAAAAAAAAAAGTAGTATCCAATTTGTACATGTCTGCTCCATAAACTACTGGGTTCATCCATGGCCGACGCTCTACGCTTCATCCAGGTTTCATGAATATATGTGCAGTGGATATTCAGAGAAATAAATTAACAAGCGAATGGAGGAGAGAAAATAACATCTTCAGAGGACTTAACAAAAATATGGCAGACAAAAACAGATTTAACATGAACAAAACATTATGATGGGTGCAGTGGTTAGCACTGATGCCTCACAGCAAGAAGGTCCTGGGTTCGATTCCAACACCGTCGATGGGGGGTGGGACCTTTCTGTGTGGAGTTTACCTGTTCTCCCCATGTCTGTGTAGGTTCTCTCCAGGTACTCCGGCTTCCTCCCACCATCCAAACACATGCACCGATAGGTTAATTGGTTCATCTAAATTGCCCATCGGTGTGAATGTGAGAGTGATTGTTTGTCTCTATATGTTCAGCCCTGCGATGAACATGAGACTTGTCCAGGGTGTACCCCGCCTTCGCCCCTATGTAGCTGGGATAGGCTCCAGCGACCCTAGTGAGGATAAAGCAGGTTCAGAAAATTAATGAATGAAAACATTATGAAGGCCACAATTTCATCTCATTTATATTCAGGAATGAATATAAGCAAAACTTAGCAAAATTGTGTAAAACTTATTCTTAAAGCAGCGAGCTAATCATTAAAAACTATTTCACGATACAGTCTGAAACCACAGACGTCAACAGGGTAACTGCTGATCCAACTAAATAATCTGCTACAGTGCTGTGTAAAAAGTTGGATATTAAATTGTATCACCAAAAGATATGACACAATTAAAGAAAAGCAGTTTCTGTGTTATTTTGACCAGAATAAAAGCCAAGGATTGTAGTTTTGTCCTCCGTGAAGCTGTGGCAGCAGTTGTCAATGTGAAACCGCAGAGAAGTTGTTCATCGGTTTGACTTTTCCTTCAGTTCATCAGCATGAGCTTCTCCTCGCAGACAGATGGGAAAGCACCACATTCTTCTTTATACACCTTTGAGGGACTCTTAAAAACTCACTTTTATAAACAAGCATTTCATTAAATCAGGACAGTGTAGTGTGTGTGCATATATTTGCGTATGGAGGTTTGTTTACATCTATATTGTGTCTGTGTATTGGTGTATTAAGTGTTGGTTATGGGTCTGTCTTAGGGGTTGTTTGTGACATATGTGGCCATGGTGTTCATTCAGTGCGGGTTGCTTGTGCCTGTTTTCTTATTCTTGTCTTTCCTATTTGTTCTTATCTATGTCTCCTTTATGTGAAGCACTTTGTAACATGTTGTTTTAAAAAGTGCTATATAAATAAAGCTTTACTTACTTACTTACTTACTACAGTGTTGACCATTAAAAAAAAAAAACAGACACTATTGTGGTTGCATGTCATGTCAGTTTAGCCAGTCCAGATCATCGTCTTCGTCGTCGTCAATGAACAGGTGGAGGTGGAGAATGCCCCTTCAAGCTTTGAACACAAACAAGAGAGAAAAAAGAAATCAAATATGAGTGATGTATGAGGAAAGATCTGGTACAACGCTGTCTGACTGAACACATAAGATGGAACACAAGGCAGGGGTCGGGGTTTGAAGCGGAGTTTCCCACCAAATCTGAGAGCTCAGTCTGGACTCTACAGATGGTTTCTGACCAATTCCTCCTTCTCTTCCAACTCGCTGGCCACCACAGGGGATTTGGCAGGAGTTGTGGTCTGGAAAAATGGCCCCTCTCCATTTTCCTCACCCATTCCCCCAGTCAGACTGAGAGAATAGTAAAAGAAGAAGGGACGACAGAGACAGAGACATGAAGCGAAGGAGGGGGGGTTAGAAAGGCAGTTCGTTACACATGCAGAGAACAGAGCGGAGGGAGAAGATTCAACATTCCTTTTATTGTCACTGTATACACAGAGCATACAGGGTGGGGAAGCAAAATTTACAATGAACATTTAGTTGTTTTTTCTCAGTCAATTGTTTTGAAACCAAACATATATTGATGTCATAATCATACCTAACACTATTATCCATACCTTTTCAGAAACTTTTGCCCATATGAGTAATCAGGAAAGCAGACGTCAAAGAGTGTGTGATTTGCTGAATGCACTCGTCACACCAAAGGAGATTTCAAAAATAGTTGGAGTGTCCATAAAGACTGTTTATAATGGAAAGAAGAGTGACTATGAGCAAAACTATTACGAGAAAGTCTGGAAGATACTATTAAAGATGGGAGAAGTTGTCACCCGAATATTTGAGGAACACTTGCGCAAGTTTCAGGAAGTGTGTGAAGGCAGTTATTGAGAAAGAAGGAGGACACATAGAATAAAAACATTTTCTATTATGTAAATTTTCTTGTGGCAAATAAATTCTCATGACTTTCAAATAAATTAATTGGTCATACACTGTCTTTCAATCCCTGCCTCAAAATATTGTAAATTTTGCTTCCCCACCCTGTACACAATGAAATTCTGATGGGCTTGTTAAAAACGAGTCAGTGTATCCTTTGGTAATTGGATTTTCTTTTCAGAAACAAAAGAAAAACTAGTGGGTAATTGATTTTCATTTTAAAATAGACAAATTAAAATTGAATTTCAAGGTGTTTTTCTTTTTCAGTGTCAAAACAGATAAACCAAATTTTAAAAAACAGATTGATTTTCATTTTTTTCTAGTAACAAAAAAGGAAGTCCATAAGTGTCTAACGATATTAATTTTCCTAATTTCATTGTACACGCAATGACAATAAAGGCTATTCTATTCTATTCTATTCAATTTGTTCATCTGGCTGTTTCTAATCTGTCTGTACATTTCAAAACCAGCAAAACATCAGTTTCACATCAGTTGCTCTACTGTACTGTATCTTGGTTGCTTCCCAGACAACCTGGATTCAGACAATGTTTATCTCCTAAAGATTCTGTTGACATCAGCTAAAAGAGTCACAACAAAATGTTAGCTACAGAAAGAGCCACCCTCAACAGGCTTTTTTTATTTCTATCGCAGAAAACATTTGACTGATGGAACAGCTGACTTTTACCCTGCGGCTCCAGGAGGAGCCCTGAAAAAGGCGCTGGAGAAAATGGACAGACTTTACAAACAGTGACAGCACTAGTTAATAAAAGCATTTGATGTTGTATGCATGTTTGATGTTATAATTGCCATATCTAGACCTCAATTTCATGTTCTTGTTTTGTAAAACTAAAATGTTTATAAATAAAGTGTCAAAAAAAAAAAAAAAAAACACCAAAAAAAAAACCATTTTTGGGTTTGTGCTCACCGTTAACATAAAGCCTGGGTGGATCTTGGCAGCGGTCACTTGTTTCTGATGGCTCAGATACAGAAGCAGTTTGTACTGAAGAAAAGAAGAGATGCATTATTCATATAAATCAAAAGTTAATGTCAAACAAGTGACAGTGTGGCAAAGCTCCCACCTCACCTCTTTTGTTGTGCGGCTTCCCAGTCCGGCTGCTCCCAGCTTCCCTTGGTTCACATACTGTTGGTTAATGCTGCACCAGACACAACAATCTTTTAACTGGACTTCATTATGAGATGATTTGATGGATTGTGACTTGACTGAAGTTAAAAAAAAGTGACATCAAAGCTCCTGACTGAAATGTAAAGTGGAGTACTCACTACCTGGAGGCTTGAACTTCTGTGGCAAATAGAGGGTCTGCACGTGACGTCACTGCTAGCGGAAGTCACCACAGTTCCGCCCACTGAGTGGCAGAAAGAGGGAGATGAGTGACAGTGTTGGCTTCAATACTGTCTAAACTGAAGAACAATATTTAATAAAAAATGGGGAAAGAGCTGTTGTGAGATTGATTGTATGAACAGGTTTGAAAAGCAGTCGGAGCTATTGTTTTACAGACGCCGAAAGACAAAGAAAAGAGAAGTAGATGGATCCACAAATACAGGAAACCAAACCTAGATCTGTGGATCCTGTTTGGTGTCAGCAAATATTAATTTATGCTGTATTTTTGGGTAAAATTATACCTTATATGACGTATTGTTTTGGCTAACGTTCCTTCTTAGTAAAGCTCTTGGTTTCATGATCAGATCTTTCATGGTTTTTGTCTTCATTTTGTGACTCTGAACCTTGTGCTCCTACATGATTAGTAAACTAACTTAAACTGAGGCTAACCTAGTTTTTCAAATACGGGGGTAGTGGAGCATAAAGCTATGACGGAGTATTAGGACCACATAAGAAAATAAAAACACTTGTGACTACGAGTATAAAGTCATAAAACATCGATATAAAATCCGTAATTTTATGATAATAAAGTCGAATACAAAAAAAAAAATCACAATGTTATGACAATAAAGTTGTAGTTACAAAAAGAACTCATAAAAATGTCATTCGTTTATGAGATTAAAGTCGTCATATTCCAACAATAAAACTATGATATTACAAGAATAATGTCGCAATTTAAAAACAGGTGGTTTAAATCTGCTAATTTCCCAGAATCCAGTGGTGCCCTGCTGGTCCACAGCAGTAGTATCTGTGTTGGATAAAGTACTTGATCTGAACTAGACTCAGTAAATCTCCTCAGTCCCAGTAGATCATGCATATATTCACTGGGGTCAGTCCACAGTCTACTGGAAATGCACTTTGGATCAGCTGGTTCAGGGCCCTAGTTTTGGAGCCTGGTTGTCAGTAATGATGAAACCATGTACATTTGCTTCATGTAAAAATAGCGCTGATCCCCTCCACCCTGTATGTCCAGATCCTCCATTTGTGTCCACATGTCAGTGTTCATGGACCACTTGTTCTTTGGTCGCTCGTACAGATCCATGTCCAGTCCAACTGTCCTTCATTTAATTTCAGATTTCACATTTTCTCTTTTCTCTGGCTGTGTTTACTGCTATACTCCGTCATGTTGAGCAAGCTGGTTTAAGACACTCAGTCTGACTTAGAGGGGCATGGCCCGGGGGAGAAGTGATGTATGTGCATCCCCTCTATACTGTAGGAGCTCCAGGTGGTGGCGCTGGTGTCGGTGCTACAAAGAACCATAATGCTGTTCATTTATTACCTCCGCCAAGGAGGTTATGTTTTTGCCAGGGTTTGTTTGTTTGTTTGTTTGTTTGTCTGTCTGTTTGTTTGTCTGTCCGTTAGTGTGCAACATAACTCAAAAAGTTATGGACAGATTTGGATGAAATTTTCAGGGTTTGTTGGAAATGGGATGAGGAAGAAATAATTAAATTTTGGTGGTGATCGGGGGTGGGGGGGCCCACGGGGGGGGGGGGCACTGATCGTTAGTGTGCAACATAACTCAAAAAGTTATGGACAGATTTGGATGAAATTTTCAGGGTTTGTTGGAAATGGGATAAGGAAGAAATGATTACATTTTGGTGGTGATCGGGGGTGGGGGGGCCCACGGGGGGGGGCCACTGATCAGCCTTGGCGGAGGTCTGCGCTCTCCGAGTGCTTCTAGTTGTTACTTCTTTGATGTTCGTTTTCTCTTTCTAGTAACAAAAAAGAAAGTTATTACCTGACAGGCATTTTTGGTCCATTTTTCCATTTCTGTCTTTTTCATTTTCTGAGACCGGATGTTGTCATTTTCAAGGAAAGAGCGCTAATACCTAGGTCACAAAGATTCTTAAAAATGATGGGTTTGTCCAAAATCTGGACATCGTAGACATGCCCCCTCCACGAATGTCTACAAACTCCAGATTTCATATGACCTGGAAAATTTGTACATTGTGTAGCTGTGTTTACTCTCATTTTTGTACAGTGGAATGACTTTTGCTATTTTCATTTTATTTTGGAAATGGCCTGAATGGAATGATAAGTTACAGATATGGGTTAGAGGTTTTGCAAAGTTATTTATGACTCGTTTAACAATCATGTCAATATCATGACAGTCAGTGGATAGCTTACTTTTGCACTTTAGAACAGTGTTTATCACCTCCTGCTCATTTGTTGCACACAGAAAAATTGAATATGGATTCCTTTTAATGGTTTCATTACATTGGTCATCACCTTGGTTGGGAATATCTGCAGCCAACTCCAGGCACACATTTACAAAAAAACTATTAAAACGGTTGACTATGTTATTCATGCTGTGATTTACACTATTTTTATCAATAAAGTAGTCAGAATATGTTGCTTTAGTAGGTCCTTGTTTAATTAAGTTGTTCAATATATCCCAAGTTCCTTTTATATTATTCTTACTTTCATATAATAATTTATTATAATATTGCTTTTTGGTAGTTCTGATTATGTTTGTTAATTTATTTCAGTAAGTCATATCTTTGTTCTGCTTCTTTAGTTTTTAATTTAATGAATGATTTATGGAGATTATTTTTCTTTTTACAAGCATTTATTATTTCTTTAATAAGCCATGAGTGTTTTTATTTTCTTTTTCTTTATGCAGAGTTCTTTGGCAGGGCAGTGTGTGTTATACAGAGAAATAAATACATCTAAGAAATTACCATATGCACTCTCCACGTCTGATTCCCTGTAGACTGTACTCCAATCCTGGAGCATTAGACTGTTGTTAAAGGCATTGATCGTTTCTTCAGTTCTTATTGGTTTACAGATAATTTTCATGTCTTCTTTACTTTTCTTTATGTCACAGTCAAACAGAGTGATAGTGAGAGTAGATATTGTCTAGAATTGTGGCACTGTGTGATGTTATTCTGTTTGGTTTAGTTATTGATGGATAAAGGGACATACTGTACATTATGTCCAAGAAGTCATCTATAGTTTTTAGTTTAGTTTCTTTTACAGGAGAAAATTGTTTCTCCATCCATTCACTGAAAAGTTCAATACTTGAACCAGGTGATCGATGTACACAGCTTAGAATTACATTTTTCTTCTTTTCATTGTGGATCTCTACAGTCACACATTCCATCGTTTCATCTATTTCTAACGTCATCTCTGTTAAGACCATACATTTTACTGATTTATGAATATATAGCGTGGCCCCACCCCCCATTTTCTTTTTTCTGTTCATATATCTTAATTCATAATCATCTAGACTAAGTCAATACCTTTATCAATGTTAAACCAGGTTTCTGAAATGACAATGAAACTGAATGGATGAGTGTTGTTGTAAATATTCTTTGATGGAATTAAAATTTTTATACATACTTCTGCTATTAAAATATATTATTGAATACTTATCAACTGATTTGATATAATTTTCATACTGCTCTTGGGTGAAATAATTGCAATCCATTGCTATGGTAGAAAGAAAGTTATTATCAGGATCCATTTCTGAATGTGGATCCATTGTAGTTTCAATGTAGGCCAGTGTTTTTTTTTTGGCTTTGGCATTAGTTCTCTTCTTTTTATCTAAACAGCATCTGTGTGGTCCTCGTTAATATAGATTTTCGTACCTCGGAGGCATTTGGCTCTCTGTAGTATCTCGGATTTATCCTTGAACTTCTGAAGTCGGACTACAATGGGCCTTGGTCTATCTCCTTTAGGTTCTCCAGCACGGTGAGCCCTCTCCATCTTAACATCCTTCTGGAACTGGAACTTCCCACTTCAAAGCTTTTTCACTTTTAGTTCTGTGTCCGTCCAGCTTTCTCCAGGTGACTCTGTAACGCCATCTATCATCAGGTTGTTTCTCCTGGACTGAGACTCCAGATACTCTATTTTATCAGACACAACCAGCAAACTGTCACATACCTTGAACAAGTCTGTCTGGATGGTGTTATTCTGTTTTGGATTGCCCAACTGCATCTTTGTATCATCCACATCCTTCTGTGTAAATTGCAGACCGATTCTTAGCTTACCGGCCGACAGGCCGTCAGCTATTGTCATCATAGGGTGTCCGTCGTCGTCTGTCGTCAGTTACAAAAATTTTGATCGTCTTCTTCTCCAAAACTACAATTCTGATTGACTTCAAACTTGGTATACAGCTTGTTTATGATGATGTCAACAAAAGTTAGTGAAATTATTTGGATCTGGATCTGATTCTGGATTTGGTGCGACTTTGAAAAATTTCCCCATTATAAGTGATAGGAAGTGGATTGATATAACTCAGTAAATATAAATGATATCCAGTGTAAATTTCTACAGTCCAGTCGTGATGGGGAGATGACCAAAACATAATGGCCACATGCTGATCAGGATCTTCTTCTGGATCCGGGAACTTACGGAAAATTTAACATGGGCTCTTACGGGGAAAACATTTCAATCGTCTTTTTCTCCCCAACTCCAGTTCTGATTGACTTCAAACTTGGTATACAGCTTCTGTATGATAATGTCAACACAAGGTATTGAAATTATTTCGATCCACATCTGATTCTGGATTTGGTGCAACTTTGAAAAATTTTCCCATTATAACAGATAGGAAGTGGATTAATACAATAAATCAGTAAGTTTCAATGATATCAAATTGGAATTTGAATTTTTTACAGATCTGATTGGAATATGAGCAAAACATGGGCTATTTCTGTAATATAATAAATACACATAACTGGGTGATAATAAATGGCATCTGGATACATTTCCCAAAGTTTTTAATTTGGCCGATAAGCTACAGGGCCATTGGTCCTATTTTTAACTGTTGCAGCTCCCTTGTAAGTTATCCGTTGTAGTGTTTGCTTTACCCATAACTGTATTGATAAATCCCTGAAAAATGTCTTTCTTTCGTGTTAGCAGTTGATCAAACATTTACTTTTACTTTTGAAGCAGTCCACTTACCTGTGCGAGTGATACAGACTCATCCCCATGTGAGCTTCTGCTCTATTCTTCGGGGGTATTTTAGCTAACACTAGCTGTGGTTGTAGCCCGGCTGGCGGTGATGTTGTCCCGGCTAGCAATGGTTCAATCCCGGCTAACGGCGATGTATTCCCGGCTTGCGGTGTTTATAACCCGGTTGGCGGTGGTGTTATCCCGGCTAGCTGTGATTATCGCCCGGCTAGGTGCGGTGCTGCCCGGCTAGCTATGGTCGTAGCTCGGCTACCGATGGTGTTATCCCAGCTAGCGGAGGGTGTAGTCCGGTGTGACATAATTTTGTTTACCCTGTAAGAATTGTGCGCATGCTCCCATCCGACTGCGGTCAAGCCAGCGGACGTTCGTTTTTCCGAGGTCAAAACAGCGGACACTAACATTAGCGCACCCGTGCATCCTAAGCATTACAGTAAATGCATTCAAACGGTCCCGAACCGGCGAACAGGCAGTCTGACGTCCGGTTTTCAAAATAAGATGTTAGAAGCAGTAAATGAAGAGTATGTGCTATCCAGTGGCGGCTGCTCGTCTTTCAGGCAGGGGAAGCTCATTGTCAGCTTACATCAAAACAAAACAAAAAAAGTCAATTTATTTAAACATACATTCGGCCCTCCGTTCCTTTTCAAGAAAAATGCTCAGTGACCTTATCGTACACAGTAGGCGTCTTTTCCAGGGACTGCACCAGTGTCCTCTCTGCTTAGATTGCTTTGGCCCAGTGTGTTGTGGGTGTAAGACTTCAGCCTTTTTAAACTACAGATGCTCCTTTCACTCCGACCTAGCGGACAGTATGATTGATTTAACTATCTACAAAACGATATTAAACTCGAACAAGAAATGATTAAATTATGTAACTGAAACAAGAAAACAGTGAAATTATGTTAAATTGAAACAAAAAAAGTACAATGAGTGTGTTTTATTTACAGTGCAAGAAATGAACGAGTAATTTCGTAGTGGTTTCTCCGATTTCACAGCAGAATGTGTGACGGTATTAAACTGAACTGTGTCAGT
Organism: Sphaeramia orbicularis; assembly: GCF_902148855.1. NCBI lineage: Eukaryota > Metazoa > Chordata > Actinopteri > Kurtiformes > Apogonidae > Sphaeramia > Sphaeramia orbicularis. Next base: position 19,397,585 of record NC_043968.1, on the reverse strand, counting down.
GAAGGAGATCTGAAAACAGCTGTCAATCAAACGGGATTCAGCCTTTCGACTGATCCTCCAATCAGCACGTGGGATTCTGGCGCCCAGCCCGGCCGAGCTCCGCCCACAGCTCCATTCACCCCCAGAGACGCCCGGTGTCCGGGGGCGGGACAACATCGTGGCATTTATCCAATTACCGTCCAGTTTTGAGGCAATGAAAAAAACTGTTCCATTCAGTCCCATTGAAGCCCAGAGACGGACACAGTCTACGGACAAATGCACTGAGCAGAGGTGTATGAGAAAACACAGACACGGGAATGGAGGAGAAGTGAACAACATCGCGTCCGTTGATTTGTGATAAAGCTGATTCTGAACGAAGTCATCTTTAAGATGAACGTGTTCTAACACATTTATAGTCAATAAAATGTCAACACAACCGTACATATTTAACCATTTAATTTTCGTAATTTTAGGGGAAGCCGGGCCTCCCTTGCAGTCTATGAGAAATCGCCACTGCCTCTGTATATTTTTTTCAATAACACAAAACATCCATAAAAACCATTCATATCCACTTTTTTTTAGTCACCTCATACACAATCAGATTTGCAATAATCAACCGTTTTCAATATAAACTGTAATATACATATCCACCCCAAATATTTACTCCAAATACAATGATCAATAAATATGATAGTATCTTCCTATCATGATAACCAATTAACTATAATATCTTATTTTATGCGTACTTCTAATGTTCTATTATAGTTTTGTTATTATAGTGGATTTAGACATCCTTTTAAATGCACAGATTGAAGAAGACATTTTTAAGTTTTTCTCCAGATTATTCCACAGATGCACCCCTCTAACAGAGATACACTGGCTTTTCATGTTTCTTCTACACTTAATTTTCTTGTAGATTTCAGTTCCCCTTAAATTATAATTAAATTATTAATGGAAAGGGTGACTCACAGACTGCAACTACAGGAAGCTCAAATTGACAAAAAGTGGAACAAATGGATGGTTTACAGAGCTCAGAATGATGGAAAGACTGTATAATGCAAATGTATTGAAATATGTGTAATGTACCCAAGCAATGTTGGTTTGTTCATCTTCCGTTGTCTTGTCAAATATACAGTATGTGTAAAAAATTTCAATAAAAACTTAAGTGAAAAAAAAGCTACAAACAGACCTTCACTTTCTGTTTGTAGCATCTGATATGTAATGGAGTATTGTCACGACATACCCATAAAAGCCCACAACTGACAAAACTAACACCAGATGTACCAAGGGACTGTCATATTTTTTTGCAGCTGTGACTGTCTGTAGGGTATTCAGTTGGTTCACCGCTAGATGTCATTAAATATTACACTTGAATGGTGGATTTACCCACTGCCCCCTAAAATCTCATCATGAAGAAACAAATGTCTATTGAAGCAGCATTTGGATCTGCATGAAAACCCAACAGGCAGCCACAGAAGGTGTGTAATGTATTATTATGCAGTTGGAACTATACAATTGTAAGGACTGAATATTCAGTATGTTTGAGTTGCCACAGAACACAGACAGTGATTGAGTGAATCACAGACAGTTGTTAAACATAGGCCTGGAATGGAATTCTGGAATTCAATGTCACAACTGAGGCCAACCTTATTAAGGCCAAATCTGCTTTGGTTCCAGATGTGGTCAAATTAGTGAGGTTAAATTGTATTCATTTTATTAGCGTATGATAATAATAATAATAATAATAATAAGAATAAGAATAATAATAAATATACAGTATTATGTGATTTGAAGCATTTATAATGTTAATTTTTCTTTGAATCACCCCCTTGAACCCCCACCAGGCCTACGACCCTAGGCTCCACCATTCTCCCACAGCCCCACCTTCCATTTTTTCTGGATCCACCACTGCACCCTTATCCATGTCTGTAGGTTTTCTTACATTCATTCATTTTCTGAATCCGCTTTATCCTCACTAGCATCACGGGTGTCGCTTAGAGCCTATCCCAGCTACTTGTGGGAGAAGGTGGGGTACACCCAGGATGTGTCACCAGCTCATCACAGGGATGAGATATATTGACAAACAATCACACATTCACACCTATGAGCAATTTAGATTAACTGATTAACCTATCAGTGCATATCTTTGGATGGTGGGAGGAAGTTGGAGTACCTGGAGCGAACCCACACAGACACAGGGAGAACATGCAAACTCCACACAGAAAGGAATTGAACCCAGGAATCGAACCCAGGACCTTCTTGCTGTGAGGCACAAGTCCTATCCAGTGCACCACCTTTTTCCTACACACTTGCTTAATTTGTGTTATTTTCAGTTAAATCAAGCACAGTAATCAGACGTTTTCAGACTGCACTTCTTGCCTTGCAGGAGTCAGGAGTTCTGGTCTATAAAGCCAAACTGGCCCCATGCTTTTCTCCTGCTCACTCTGCTAAAGCTGCACCATTAACTGTACCATTGTTGCGGTCATTGAGCTTTTCCAGCAGAAGGTTAAAGTAATAAAAAGTTGAAAAGGTCAGCAATTAGACTGTCAGCTTGAATGGCTGTGAAAGAAGATAAATTGTTTTTGTGGACTTTGTGCTAAACCATTGTCATGTAACAGACCAGAGTGCATTGGACTGACTTCAAAGACCTGTGATTTCTTTTTCTTTTTTGTGGATAACAGTCCATAAATATATATATCTCAGTGTGGATTCTTTTAGTCTGGTCTGTTACATTTCCTAAAAAAGACCTTTGTGATTCAAATTGTACTTTTTTATTGGTTACTTGTTGTAATGTGTTACAGCTTGGAGTTGGATGTGTGCATATACAAATGTGTGGAGGACAGGGGGTCTTTGTACTTGTTCAGGGTGGGGTTCAGGGGAATTTGGTTTAATGACATGAACACAGACTTGCCTAACACTGAGAATTTAACATGCTGCAGGAGTGACAGCCCCACCCTGCCAACGTTAATGAGTTGTATGAAAAGCCATTCACAATTCATGAAGTAGAAAAACTCCACAGTGGTGAAACATCTTTGTAATGTATGTCATTCTTGTGTCTTCACTGATTGTCTATTTGTTTTCTTTTTTCATACACATATTAGAACAGCCTTGTTAGATTTCAATCCAGTCTGACTGAAAAATTCAACTTAACCTCCTTTAAGTGTCTCCTTAAAGACATATTCAGACTCTATCAGGCAAAAACAGAAGCTGCTTTCTGGGTCCAGGTCTGCCCCTTGCTCCACCCTGCCCCCCTCCATCTCAACCCACCCCAAGCAAGGCCGGATGTACACACACACATACACACACACACACACACACATACACATACACACACATACACACACACACACATTTAGAAGCTAAATGTCCACAGTTCTGTTTATACCCCATGTACTTGGAGCGGTGTGTTCACATGTGGCTTCCTCAAAATGCTGCCTCTGTGCCGCCTCCTGATTCTGGTTAAGGTAAATATGCACTCAGGTCATTAGCCGCCCCCCCCCATGTTCAGCTCCACAACAAGAAGTGAGTTCAAGGCCAGTCTGCGAGGACGGAGAGGAGACGTGAAATGCTACCTCTGTCTGAGGACACACAGCAGAGTAAGCTGGGGTTCAAACACCGGACAGCAGCCATGCGTCTTTACTTGTAACTCCATGACCCCTCAGGTTCTTTTGACATGTTCAATCCACTTTTTTTGGGGGGGGGTTAAACAATGTCATGGAAAAATGTAATTTACACTGAAACAGATTTTGAGACCTCTTAATTATTTTCACAACCTATATTTTTCTGATAAATCACAAGCACAAAATTCATATAATCATTGTACATAAGTAACAGCCAGTCACTGTGTACTTTCACATTCAACAGACATAGAACTACATTTCAATTTACTTTAATTTGTGAGCCTGGTGAACCATGACTTACTCTGCTTTTACCTCTGTTTTGGTCTCCTCCACTTAAAGATGTGGCTTTCAGGTCCTAAATGCTGCTTTGTGGTCACTCAATATAGTGTAGGTACAGAGTATGTTTTAAGAGTTTTAGAGCACTTTGTTTTTACGGCTGGTAATTACCACTGGAAAATAAACTGAAGACAGCTGTAAATTGATGCAAAGTGTAAAATTTGCAATAAATGAAACAATTACCTAAGATGCTAAAACTCACCTGAGCTGAGGGTTATTCCAGAGTTGTGTAAAAAAAAAAATAAATAAATAAATAAATAAATAAAATCTGTGGGTTATTTACAGACAAGAGACATGAAAACATGTATTCATTAAAACCACCTGAATGAATAAATGTGTAAAGATACACAAAAGTGAAAATGTGTTTGTAATCTGAATAAACTGTTAATTTTAAGTAAAAGATAGTCATTAGGGGTATTGTATTGCCTATAAAAAGTATATTTATGGGATAAAAAACAGTTACACCCAACATTTTTCCAACAATATGCTTTCCACTTGAGGGAGATTCACTCAAACACCAGGGTGGGGTTAAATATTTTTCTGGGTTTTTCTCAAAAATTCAATAATTGCAGATATATTGATGTCATTTTTATAATTTTGTATATCTTCTTTAGAGAGAGGTTTAGATGTTGCAGTTGTGCCAGTCATATCTTTTTCATGTTTTTATGTATATTTGTTAACATATGCTTTTGTCTTTAGTTGTAGAGCTTCTGATCTAAGTTGAATTCATGTGGTCGATCATCCAACCATAAGCATGTGTTCGTTCAGTGGATTGTAAATGTATTGACCTCATGCTGTCATGAAACAGAGGAAAAAGAAGTTAAGAAAGAACTAAAGCTGCTTTGAGGATGACCGTCTTAAGGACAGGAAAGTGTCCAAGTTGGAGTCTTTGGGATGAAGATAGTAGTTCTGTCCCAGCCTCTATCTCAACACACACATGTGAGACAGGAGACTCGTTTGGAGATAAGAGGAGACCTCACGGCACCTACTTTACACAGGACTGTCACAGTGAGCGAGAACTCTCTGTGGGAAATTCATGATAGTCACAAAGGTGATGTCATGGGTCAAGAAGAGATGAAAGCGTCCAAAGAGCCTGAAATTATGTGGATAAGGTGGATTACTGTATGTGACACAGACACCCTGGAAACTGCCTTTGATGCACTAAAAGTAACAGCGACTTATTATGTTACACCTGGTTTAATAAGAACTAACTTGAACTTTTGTGAATGTTAAGCTGTTTTTTTTTACTATTTAGTATTTACTATTTACTCCTCAGTCCATAAATTGCATTATGTTACTATTATACATTTTTGCCCATAAACGTTGAATTATTCAGTTTTCAGACACATTCTTCTTTTTATTCCTATTTATACCCATCAGTTATGACCTTTGACCGGGTGAAATTATTACATACTGAGTCCCAGTTACACTTTATCTGTCAGCAATAAATCCTATTGTCACAATCATTTCATAACAAGAATTTATTTATGGTAACTTTATGGTGTATATAATAGTCATCAGAATTCAGCTTTCAGTTTTATAGCAATTTATTTATTCTTTCCTTTCTCTTTACATTAATCCTTTAGGTGCCAGAGTTTGTTTGTTTGTTTGTTTGTTTTTAATATTAAATGTTGATATCAAGATTTCAAAAAGCTGTAGCTTAGACATGGTTACAGATAAAGTCATACTGTAAATGAGAAAAATATTGGGTATGACCCAAAGTTTATGATGAGTGTAAATTTACTCATCTAATTTGCATTTTGTGACATCACAGAGCGACAGCCATATTGGATTGCATAACTTTTAGTAAACTTTAACTTTGAACATATTTACTGCACATGGAAGTTTTGTTTGTGTTTTGGGTTTTTTGACATCTTATCTTTAAAACAAATTAACTTTAACATTGGTAGAAATTAAAACACAGTAAGTTTTAGTAGCTTTTTAGCCAGAGCAGCAGAATTGCCAAATCTGTCCTTATCTATCAAAACTAAAACTAAATAAACTTTACTTACTTACTTACTTACTAATTCAGCTGAGGACCACACTTTTAAACTGGATTTTCTTCTTTACTTTGAATAAAAGCATACCCTGAAATGGTGCTGAAAGGGCACATGTCCACCATTTATTGGTGGGAAGTGGTAACAAGATTTAGCAACTCTATCCGGACCTACGGTCTGTTTCATTCAGTTATGTTGCTCGTTGCAATATTGCGACTTTGGCGCTTAAAGGGTTAATTACTTTCATGGCTCATTTTGAATGAAGTAATGTTGATGTTAATATATTTGTTAGTGTTAGTGATAATACCCAGTGTATTTTTTGTGAAGTACTCAGCAGTGTGTCCACCAGCGCTCTGTCCTCCTGCTCCAGTTTTCCCCACCTGAGGCTCGGTCAAATGCAGCCCAGACACAGAACAACAGGCCTCTGTGTGTCGTCCCACAGGAGGCTGTTGGCTGTGGAGGTGAACTCAACTCTACCACAAACAGTTTGTTCTGTGTGTCTCTGTTTAGCCTTTTGTGACATTGTGCACTCGATGTTAAAGCGTGTGGGGTGTGTGAGGCACATTCAGCAAATTTGGTAGATGTATTAATGTGTGTTTAGACCCATTCAGGTCTGTGAGTGTGAACTGGAAACGACCGGCAGAGGCAAGTGGTATTTCCTTGTACGGAGCAATAACAAGGTGGGCCAGTCACTTCTTTTACCCTTTTACCCAAAATGTCCTTAAATGTGAACATACTTGAGCCTTTCCTGAAAACTCAGAGAATGAGGTGAATTAATACTCAGTAAATAGCAATATTTACTCAATAAATTAAGCTAAAGGTAACTCTGACAAATATGAAGTTGAAATGAATTACATCTAAAGAATAACATATACAATTTAAAGTCATTTCTATCAATAATTTTAAATTTACACCTAATTTTACAGAATGTTTTCAATGCATTACTCACACCCAGTGTGCTGCACTGTGGAAAAAGCTGTTTTTATTGGGTACCTAAAGTGAAATACTAAACAATGCACATTTTTGATTATGTTTGATTTCTAACCACAATGTCTGTGATTCCCCAATTGTCAATCACAGGCATGGTGTTGAAATGAAACACAAAGAAGAGTTCATGCATGTTAGCTTCACCTGCACCACTGGAGATACAGAAGAGGGTGTTAAATGTGCTTAAAGTTGTGAGTTAAACCCTAAAGAAACCTCAAAACTAAACAAACTGGACAGACTCAGGATCAAAACAACAATCAGTTGATAATTAGTCTGTAGGTAACATTATTTGTCAATTGTAGGTGCATCTGACATTGCAACATTCCTGCATCAACTCATTAATAATATAAAGAAAGCAGCAAAAGTCACAAGAAAATGTAAATGTTAAAAAAAAATACATGTGTTTTTGTACAGATGCATCCTGGAGAGTAGGGCTGCACGATTTTGGCAAAAAAAAAAAAAAAAACCGATTTTTTCCTCTAAAAACTCGATTTTCGATTTCGATTTCGATTTTTGGGTATAACTAGAAAAGGCAACAGCAGTCAGCGTGTCGTTTTCGTGAGCAGCCCACAATGCAAGCCACTGCTCTGACCTCAAAGCTGTGATGGGATCACGTGATGAACCCACAGTTTTGTTTTGTTTTTTCTCTTCATTAAATCTTTGAAATGAAGTAAAGTATACAAACAATGTATACAACAAGAAAATAACATAAGTTTGTCAGGGGGAATACACTATAAGAAAATGTCCAAATCAGAGCAAATACTGATAGTTGTTACAGCCTTTTTGTTTCCACATTTATCTAACAGCTTTAAATAAATTTCAACATCTTACAAAACATAAATAATATTTGGTTTTGTGTTACAGAATTTACATTTGTGAATGAAAAATTTAGCAAGTAAGAGGACTAAATTAATTTTTTTTAAAATAGTTTTTTTTTTTTTTTCTTTCTTTTCTGGGTATCTGGTCCACAGCAGTGATACCAGTGTCAGTCAGTGACAGGCATCAGTCGTGCGTGCGTGGACCAGGTTAATATGAGTGATCCACATGCGGTTCTGTTTAAACTGGAGGATCTGTGCGTGGAACAGACCGACCCAGGACACACTGGAGGGATTCTATCCTGGAGCTGGTGGATGTGTGTGGGCACAGGGCTGTGTGGGCTCCTCTGCTGAGGCTGATGACCCCGAGACCCGGACCCGGTTCGCAAGAAGACAGTACGGTACTGATCCGGGACAACGTAAGATGAGTGATCCGCTTGCAGTTATATTTCAATTGCGGGATCCGTGCGTGAAGCCACGGCTTATATAGGTATAAGTACTGCGGGTTCATTAACAGATTTAACGTCCGGTCATTACACGGACTTCTGTGAAAGACCGCTGTCACAGGAAGAGCCTACGGTAGCCCGCGGGCACGCGGAGGCGCGCGGCCCGGAGGCACGAGAGAGATGAAATCGATTTTACGATTTCCCTTTTTTAAAAATTGTCCTAATTAAAAAATCCGATTTCGATTTAAAATCGATTAATCGTGCAGCCCTACTGGAGAGACAAGAAATTTCACTTGTGGGTCTTGAACTTTTAGGTTTTTTGGAACTTAAAGACTACTCAGCAATACTAGATCCCACTTTGTTTACATTATTAATCAAGCAACTAGCGATCAGATTCTTACAGTGCACTTCATATACTATGAACTGATGCAACATTATTAAAATCTCTGCAGTAGACAGCTCCAGTCACTTCATGTTTATTCATTACTTTTGCAGCCTCTGAGGAATTTAACTGATCCTCAGTAAGAAAAGAAAACACGTGTCTGTGCCTATAATTAGATGAGAAATGAGCCAAGAAATTGAAGAAATTCTGCAGTAGGGTGAAACAAAACAAGAAACTGTGTGATAAATAAGAAACATAATGACGCAAGGTACTGGAAACTAAAGTGTGTCACTCAGTTCTAAATGAATAAACCATGAGGTGTCTGAAATGTTTGTCTGGTGCCTTTTATCTGGAGACTTGGCTTTGCTCTACCCAGGTAACAAGAGACGGGTCAGGAGGATGATTTGCTCCCTTCAGATATCCATGGCCTCTGTCAATTATTCATTGGATGACAGTGGTAATACTATATGGTAGCCACCAGATGTCAGTGATGACGCACTTCTGGAAGTAAAAGCTATTCTCCAACATACAGTCTTTAATAACCAGCATTGAACTTGTACCTGCATGTAAAATATGCTCCCACGCATTTATGCGATATTGGATTTTGTTTTCATTTAAATTTTCATTGGGCTTGTATTTTCCATTATTGTGGTTAGTATGCGTGTCTATGCGCAGAATCATCTGTTCACAAGATATTTAGCTCATCATTGTGTTCTCCATTAAGATTTGCATATTACCAGCTCACCTGGTAATAGGCATTGGTTTTAAATCTTAATATAAAGTGCTTAACAAATTATTAGACCGCTACCCAATGCAAGGTTCATGCTCAAAATAACAGCATTGGTAATTATTAAATAATGTTTCTGTAAAGATTAATACACAAGCATGTAGAAGCTCTTTGACTGAAAATAATATTTTTAAAGCTAAAATATAATTATCATTGTTATCTGTGAATTTCCAAATACAAATGTAATATTAAAAAAATAGTAGAATATATAATTATTTATTGATTAAGATGTCAAATTATAGTTATTTACTTGCATTCCTGAATGAAGGAATTAGTTTTAGTGGTTGAATATTATGCTTGATTAATTTGTGACTTCTCAGAGAAGCCCAGTGAGTGACATAATGAGGTATAAAACCTGATGAAGGAATAGACATTGTGCTTCCCATAGACATCTGAGCATGCTCAGTGCACCCCATGCCACCTGTGTAATGGAGGGCAAAACACAGATAAAAGTGAGTGAGACTGACTCGCTATAATATTTGGCTTTTTTTTTTTTTTTTTTTTTTTGTCACAGTTTTCCTTGTTGTTTTTTTGTTTTTACTGTTGTTTGCAGTGTTGTTGTGTTTTTCTTGTATTTTATTTTCCTTTATTTTATTCTATTTATTTTTACTTTGCTGCGTTTTTACCCAGTTTTGACCGTGTAACTGCTTTTTGGAGTTCAAATATGCCAAAAAAGGAGCTGGACTGATTTAGAAAAAAGAGTCCTGAAACAAAAACTACTGGGCCAAAATTCAAATACTCATTGTTGTTCAGTGTGCTCCAGTTCACAGTTCATGTTCAACATCCTAAATCTCTTATTGATGTACATTCTGAGTGCCTTATTTAGTAAAAACCTGGCAAACTAAAATTCCTCTCTTTGTCTTTTTCTGTTATTCCACTCTGTTTTGACCCTAAAACACACAGTAAAACAAATGTTGTTGTACTTGTACAATGACAATAAAGATATTCTGATTCTGAGAGTCTGATTCTGAAATCCACCAAAGAAAAGGAACACAAGCACCTACTAACAACAGTTTTTATGACACTGAAACAGATGCAAATTCCAAGTAACTCGTTTCAGTGAAATAATATGTCAGGGGTTACACTGTTAAAGCACTTCATGAAGCTGAATGGTCTATGGCACAAGTAGAGAAAGATGATTTAATGAATGTATTAAGCATTGTATAAATATGTGTAATGGTTGTAGAATTTATATATTATTTTGTGGGAAAATGAAATGTGAAATAGCTCCTTTTTGTCATCCATGTTCACAATATTATTTAGACATCTACATATTTAAATTTTTTAGTGTGTGTGTGCGTATGGAGATTTATAAAGGATGCTCCGGATGTACACAAATTGATTGGCTGTAAAACCAACCAATCACAGGACGTCTTACTGCTGCCTGGTGACCGGCGACCAATAGGAAGCCTCTGTGTGAGCGCGGATAAACGGATTTGTTGTTTCGAGTAGTTATATTTGTGTTAGCGGCAGTAACATATCGTGAGGTCTTTAAAACACCAACAATGAGTCTGTCTCTAAGGTAAACATATCAGTCTTATCTATGAGATTAATTTATTTTGGCCACTTTGTCTCTTAGGCCAATTCGAGAAAAGCGAGTCCAGCTTATGAAACGTTAGCCCGATGTTAGCTAGCTAATTGTTAGCATGTTTTAAATTATGTGTAGTTACATATAACTGATTATTATCATTACATTATGAAGGCGGTTTCACCTTTAAATAATCAGCTAATGCAACATTTATCCCTTATGTCTTAAAATGTATTAGCCAACTACGTAAGCTAACTCATGTAAGAGCACACAACACAAATGTTTCCATTCAGAATAACATATAGAAAGGTTCATTAAAGCTCCTGTTATTGTCACCGAATCCTGACTTGACATGTGTGTCCAGAACTGAACTGGCAGCGGATAAAACTAAACGAAAGAAGAGGAGAGAGCTCACTGAGGAACAGAAACATGAAATCAAAGAAGCTTTCGAGCTGTTTGATACCGACAAGGACAGAGAGATTGACTACCATGAACTTAAGGTGAGCTGTGAAGAAGGGCATGTCACACTATGAGATAAAAAACTGTGACTCAGTTACTATTAATATCAGCCTAGTAGATTTACAGTCTACATAAGGTAACCAAGATTCCCAATGTATTCACTAAATCCAGTTAAATATGTCCTGTGTTATCACGTAGTATTTGATCAAAACATACATTAATGTGTTTACCCCTGTTATTGGCAGTGTGGGTGCCTTGGATAAGCAAGGGTGTCAGTTAGTTTTGTTGAATCCATCAGGTATTATTCATCACATCATAACAAAAGTGATCTCATGACACCGTACATTTAGAGCTGCTCTAAACCAGACTCTTAAGCCAATTTACAGAAACCCATTAGAATCCTCCAGGAGCAAACACTTGATGACAGTGGCGAGGAATCTGTGTACACAATTTAATGTTTCCTTCAGGTGGCCATGAGAGCGCTTGGTTTTGAAGTCAAGAAGGTGGATGTTCTGAAGATCCTAAAAGACTATGACAGAGAGGGAAATGGAAAAATTACATTTGATGATTTCAATGAAGTTGGTAAGTTTTAAGGTTTGTTAAATTGTATTTTTATGCATTCAGATTACACTTCAAGTGGAAGTCTTGACATTTCTGCATTAAATTTTTCCACACATTTTTGTAAAATTGTTTTTCCATAGTGACAGATCGCATACTGGAGAGAGACCCAAAGGAGGAGATCTTGAAGGCTTTCAAACTGTTTGACGATGATGAATCTGGTAAAATCAGTCTAAGGAATCTCAGGCGAGTAGCTCGAGAACTTGGGGAGAACATTAGCGATGAGGAGCTGCGCAGCATGATTGATGAGTTTGACACCGACGGAGATGGTGAAAGTAAGTGATGAGTACCATCATCTTACACCTCATATGTATACGTCTAACAGAATGGGCAGACATAAGTCATTTATCTTATTTGGTCCAGACCCAAATTTATTAAGTTTACTGTTACAGGAGGAAAGAATTAGGAATCTCAAAATTTTTGCTTTTTTCACAAAAAATTACTCAAGCTGAAAACGGTTTATCAGAACACTTGTCAATTAGTTTAATAGTCAACAAGTACTTGAAAACGGGCAGAGTACCAGGGTATTTCATTATGGCTTTTGCTGAATGAATCTTTCCCAGCTAGCAAGTTTATTTAACTCAGCTTATGACAGTCCTTCAGTACTGATAATGTCAGTCAATTTGTGTAATGTTTTCCTTCAGTTGTTAACAAAATAACAAAGTGGTAAAAAAAAAAAAAACAGAGGGAGAGGACTGGCTTCATTACGTCAACTTACACAGTTGGGTATGCCCTTTAATGAAAACTGACATGTTACAGGTCCTGTTGTGTAGTGCAATGTAGCCTCTCTCCATTGTGTAGTTCTCATAAATATTGCTCTGGCCTGCATCTTTTTGCGTGTTTGTAACTTGATAGCTGAAACAGTCAAGAGTGTGGCAGAGACGGCTTATTATGTGTCTATTGTCTTTGATTATTCTAATAATGTTGTAGGCATTTTCACTTAACTTTCATTACATTTCCTGAACAATTAGGCCATTTTACTTACATTTCAGCACTTTGTTGAATTTGTCTTATGTTCTTGAATTCACTATCGTTCACATACTTTAGGCCCGTGTGTTATTTATGGAAACATATTAATTTGTCAAGTACTTCAGCCGTTATTTTGAAGAATAGGTAGTCTTGCATAGCCAGATCTGTCTCAACGCTTTGTTAGCATCACTGTCACTCTGGAACTGGGAGGAAATCTCTAAGTTGTTTGGCGAAAAATTTATGGAAGGGAAAGTTTTCATGGAACATTTACATGTGAGAATGCGAGATGTGATATTAAGCCCTGCAAAAGAAAAGCACAAATAACGAGAAACAAAAGATGAAACTTGTGCATTTGTAGCTTGGAGGCTGCTTCCTTTTTGTGTAGCGTGGTGGATATTGAAAACAGCCACATAACATGCAGATCATGGAGAGGAGGAGGGTGACCACTGAAATAGTGAGCTGTGGGAGTACTCCATCTGAGATTATTATAGTATAGAGTCCATCCTGTCTGACTAATAACAAGGCTAAAAAGTAGTGTTTCGGAAAGATATTGAAATGTGTACTATGCCAAAGAAAAATTTAAATGATTTTTTTGTCCATGTTGCCCATCCTATTCAAAAATGTGCTCATTGTAAATGCATAAACCAACATAGTACATATTATAAATGCTGGGACTCAGTTCAACCTTAATGTGGCTTGTTTTTGTTCCTCTGCAGTAAATCAAGATGAGTTTCTCACCATTATGACTGGAGACTCCTGATGCATATCTGAAAGGACACTGAGGAAGTTTTGGGAAATTTTGCTCATCCATATTGTGAGAAGCTGAATCACCTGTCCGGATTAAAATGAGCATGATGAACAAGTGTGAACAGCTTCTTTCATAGGGTCTATAGTGGACTGAACGTGTGTTATTGGGCCCTCTGTTTTACACTTGACTAAACGATGATGAAGGACTGAAGAACTCCGCTTGTTCTCTGGATCTCTACAGAGCTGTCGATATCATGCTGGGGTTTTTTTATGTCATGTCTTAATCAAATATATAATTGCCTTGAAGTGCTTTAGTGTATCAAAGACTGTGAGGCTTTGATAAATTTGATGTTGCTAGTCTAGTTTATTGGAGAATTGATGATCACTGACGCTTTGTCATCAGTCTGTTCACATCCAAATGACTATAAATTCATTGTCATTCCTAAAGTTAGTTTGTGATTCCGTCTGTCTTTATATTAGTAGGAGAACAAACCCTTACAAATAGTAATGCACATTTTGTAGATGACTGAGTGTATTTACACTTTACACTATGTATGGGTGTTTGAACATGATATTTATTTTGTACAAAATAAATCAGTTTGCCTGAGTAGTATGATCCTTTGGGTTTCTTCAATTTATATTTAGATCAATAAATATAACTGACTTGTAAGAGAACCACAACATAGTCTCATAAAATGTGTGTATAGATAGATATGACTAAAACACAACTAGAAATCTATTTTATTTTATATGACCTTTCTTTTACCAGTTAAGTCAACTGAGAATCAGTTTTCATTTGGAATGATGACATGACCAAGAGGCAGTACAAAGAACTAATAATAAAAAGAATACATCCACAACAAACAATAATAAACCACTCATAACAGTGATGTATAAAATAATATCTAAAAGCAGGTGCAACTGCCACAAACTTACAAAGAAGTCACTTCCTATGTTCAGTTTGTAACTTCTGCAGTCCACAGCTTCAACATCTTTTTTGTATACCTCAGTTATCCACCAGAGGGAGCCTGTCAGTCATAACTAAAGGCACCTCAACAGCTAATCAGGAAAACTATCTTTTTTTCTGTCCTACATAGATGAAAACAACCCTTTAACACATTATTAAAAGCCCCGCCTCGACTGATGATATGTTTGATGACTTTCCAAAGTGAACAGAATATCTAGAAGTTTATTTAACAGCGTTTAAAATCATACAAACGTACACCATACTTAAGTGTGAAAATATAAATTGCACTTCTCTGTTCCCAGAATTACTGATGATTAAGAGCACAAGAAACTTGAAGCTTCTGACTGTATATCTGAAGACTAACAATGGCTCTGTGACGATGTATGTGTTGAAATAATAACTGTCACACACAGGACTCACTACAGGGATGCATAATGTGACCACAAAACCCTTTAGGCGGATCCTCCAAAGCTCCCTGTTATTTGGTTCCCCACAACCCTATACGTATTGATTTAGATGAAGGCCTCGGGTCATGGGATAGTTAGATGAAAACATTGCTTGCTTTACTTTTCATCTGTGTGCTGCTCACATGATTAAGCGGACTGTGGTTTGCTAACCCAATTTGCTTTGGTAATAACTTGAGCCAGTCACACAATGACAGAGTAGAGGACTCTGTGGTTCTCTCCTGTGTAATAGAGGTTTGAAGTTTATGAGGGAGACAAATGAAAGTGATGCAATAATAAAAGGCTGAGAGGCACAGTCTTGTATGAGCACATGCTGCTGTGAACAGACTGTGTGTGCCCTGCTCTGAAAACAGTCTGAAGGTCAGCAGCACCAATGATGATTATCAGAACCTGCATCTGGCCATTACTGCTGGGATAGACTTCATGATTCGCCCTTGCTCTGGCACATGCTCAGCTGTTGGTCCCTGGACCAGAGCAACACATGCTCCAGAAATAAACCGTCCCAGTTCCTCCCCAGTTACAACCTCAAAGTCGCCCCCCTGTGGTTTCCACTATAGGGCTTTGCATACACTCTGTGACACACACAAACACACTCTTTTGTATTGCTCGCAATCATCTCTGTTGATGAGAATCCTAAAAATACATCAGTCTGGCAGACCTCGACAGGGTCTGATTGCTCTATGGTTAGGGGTAATAGCATAGGTTAGCTTAGGCTCCCAATTTAGAGTGGCTAATGGGACGAGCACACATTTACTGATGTTACTGTTTCTTGTTTTCATTTTACTATCGCTTTGTGCTTTGAGGACAGAATAGCACTCCTTTTGTCTGCCATCCTGTTAATGAAGGTTCAGCCTGACACACAGAAATGCACAGCAACATCATAAACAAATGGCTAGAATAGATCATTGTCTTGTCTCAATTACTGGGCAATTACTGTTTTATCTTTTGGCGCGGTTGAAGAGGAAGCTAAGAATGGAGCTGTGTGGGTATATAATAGATGCACCATGAAATGAACTGATCTTTTGTGAACGACGAAGCATGCAAACAGGATTATTTTAACATAATAGCTACATTTTATTAGTTTTCTTGCTGATAAAAAACCTGAAAATTTCTGTGTCAAAACTATGAAGCTGAGATTAGTATGACAAACTGATCATTTTGTTCTATTTTACATCTTATAGCGTTTTCTCCATGTGTTTCTGACAATATACAGATACAAGCATCTGTGTGTGGGTTTGAATTAAGAAAAAAAAGTTATACGTTATTTTGTTTGTATAGTGAGCGCCACTAAAGTGTCTCAGTGGTAACCAGAGTCAGAGTTCAGCTCTTGTGTCCACCTGTCAGTTATTAGTTGAGCTATGTCGACCATGTGACAACACTTAGCCTCTGACCCTCAGTGAGACAAGGGAACATGGGGGAAGACTGCAGGGCTGTTTACTGCCAGGTTTGGTTAGATCTGTGATGGCATGCTGGCATTAAGCCGCCGCACAGGCATCACTGTAAAACCACATAAAAGAGCAAGGACAATGAAAGGAGAGGAAACAATAAATATCAGTTACTGAGCCGTTGAAATGATGACCCTACTGATAAAATCCATTTCTGACTTAAATGAGGCAGATGGAGCTTTGAGGTTATGACACGTGTCAGCTGGTGGGGTGACAGCAACGTCCAGGTGGGGGCCATGACCTTTCACCCTCCCTGTAAGAATGCCTTCAACCAGTATGACCACCGTGAGTGGGACTCTACTGTAAAATGACCGGCATCTTAAGCAGCTCCGAAGTGTATGGAACTGTGTATATTAAAGTTCAGCTCATATGGTTGAGAGATCCAACAAATAGTCACTTAAGCAACTGACAGATTCATCTGAACAGAGTAATTATGAGATCGAGAGAAAAAATGCCAAACATTTGTTTTTTTATGTAAGGTTAGGCTTCTTTTATGTGTTTTACGTTCTTGTAAATGGAATATCTTTCATTTTTGGAATTGATTGGACATGATTTTGCAAAGCCAGTAATGTATGGAAGCCACCATTAGCTGTTGGAGACAGTGTGATGGCTCTTTTTTTTTTTGGTAGTTTTCATTCATCTTGAATTAATAAATCATCAATGATTAAAATAGCCTTTGCAGCTCAATCATTTCGTGAATATAAGTGTGTACAATAACAAAAATGATCAATCCTCACTTCCTTCTCAGAGAAGATATGCAACAGGAGTGGACATAGACGTGATCTGGGAATGCCTAGAGACATGCTGTGGATTGTGGGTTATGCCTGGCAGTTGGGTGAGGATGGATTAGTTTACACACGCTCATGGCTTTCACAGTAACATTATCTCCTGGACAGCCCAGCTTCACCCAACCCACACCACTCTGTACAGGACCTCGTCCGACTCTCAGTAAACTCAACAAAACAACAAAACCCTTTTGCCAAGACACGTCTCATTATCAGAAGTTGGGAAGTTATCAGAATGGCTTTTTATCGCCTCTATTTAAAGCACATTAATGTTATATATCATCAAATAAGGAAAAGTCCGAGTAAAAGAAAAACGTAAAGCCTGCAAAAGGATGTAGACAAAGATGTTTGAAGGCCTCCTACTTCCAGTAATAATATTTTCAGGAACTTTCTCTGCTCACATCTGGTTCTCTTCAGGGTGAGCTTATTGCTTCTGTCATTGCTTGTTTATTTTTCTCCAACACCTCATCCAACTCCTACACCAGCCGCCTACACGGACAGTAAGCATGGATGCACACAGGCATACACAGCTATGCTATAGTATTACCGACTGCACACCCACACACATACACTTCACACACCAGAGACGACTTACAGTCCAGACAAGGAGTGATATCCTCGACCGAACACATGGAAAAGTCTGCACTTTACAATCACAAACACTGTTTAGTGTTTATTTTTATTTACATGCAGTTTACACGCAGAACAGTCAAACAACGGAAATGAAATGTACATCCACCTTCTGAAAACTTAAACATAAAAATAAAACATGCTTTAAGTCTTAAGTATTTTTCACAGTTGAATAACTGTTTGTCTAAGAATACAATATAAAAAAAAACACTGACAAAAGTATCTTCTCTATATTCAATATAATATTCTACAACAAAGTCTCGTAATACGTGCGCAATAATTTTGGGCCAAAAATCCAACAACTAAATACTGAAGATCAGTCCTTAGTTTTAAGAAATCATAAAACAGTGCTGAACCTTTGGACAGAACTGATAAATGTAATTTATGACAGTAAACTACAGCAGCTGTTTATGCAAATTTCAGCAAATAGATACTTCATATCTCTTAATGTTTATATTCTAACATAAATCAATCTTCTGAGACCCAGGAAAGTCAAAGTTTTAGCTTTTTAACATTAAATAATTGTCTTGATTGAACACTTTTTCCAGATACATTTATTTATGTATGTATGTATGTATGTATGTATGTATGTACGTATGTTTGTATGTATGTTTGGGTGGTGGACAGTTTTTTTGTTTTTATGTAAAGCGGTGAAAGTCTTATCCACGACAGAGAACAAAAATGCGTTGCTGGGTCTCAAGAGGATAAAATGTTTGCCATTAACTAACCTGTATTCTCCATGTTTGCATCAAAGTATTGCATAGGAACAGCGTGTTATTTGTAAAAAAAAAAATTATATGTGATTAAATAAAGCTACAAAGCTTTGATATTCATTGATTAGAAAGAGGTCTACCAGGACCATCACTGCCATTTCTCATTATCCTTCTTGACCTATAGAATAAACAAGCATTAACCTTAGAATGTGTCTTGGGGACTGTTTATATCTATGACCTTATTTTTCATTTTCACATCAACATGAGCTGATGATGGTTTTCAACAGTGAGACCAACCTGTTAATGAGTTTTCATCTAGAGATCTAAAACAAAAGCCAAATGCCAGCGATCTTGGTGTTTGGTCTTGAATACACTTTGTTTTATTCAACAGTATTTATCTATAACTTCAGTTAACACAAAATAATGTGTTTACCAGCAAGTGCACTAAACTTCCTGAGGTTACAGTGTAATGTAAGTCTTATATTTCTGACATTTGTGTTGTAATTTATAGAGACGATATATTTTTTTCTATTGAAAGTGCTTCAGTTTAGACAATAACTGAAATGGTTACATAAATAACAAATCAAATTATATTAAATTTGATCAGTTTTGTTGAGAATTATGCACGATACATCACAGTATAGTGATGGTTATAGTGACAGGACAAAGAACCAGTGGATCAGATTAATGCTTAAAGGTTTGTCTCCTGCGGCCAGAACTAGAATGATTTTCCTGACAGCTTAAATCTGCCATAATTCAATTTCAGCGTTGCCAGCTTCCTGAAGACAGGCTGAAGTACAAACAATCACTGTTAGCCTTTTCTCCTACTTTCCACCTCTTCTCATTTCCTCCCCTTTCCTCCCTTCCTCATGGTCTAAATTGTGCGAGCGGCAGTCTAAACAGCTCATAGGGGGGAATGTGGGTAAATGAACAGCATATTTCTTTTTCAGGAGGAGGTAAAGGATGGATGCAAACCAACGGTGGGGAAATTAAAACACATAAAATTTACACACCCAAGCATTTTACACATTCCTCCGATCCTAAACGCTAACAGTCAGACCTCGTCTCAGTCACTGTGTGTTGTAAGAGGGAAATCATGCACAAAATTTATTTTCAGGTGGAATTATGCGTTACGCTTCAACTGGTCCGTCTCCATCACAGGTTTGCACTGGGTGAAACTGACTGACCCACAGTAAAGATCCTAGTCAACACTTTTTCAGTGGTAGAAGAAAATCCACTTTTGATAGAAGTTATGTACACATTTATATTTGTTTAACCCTTTATAGGGCACTCATAAAAATACTCTGAAATTCTACATTTCAACCTTAGTGTGTTACTGGAGGCCCTAACAAGACTTAATTACTTTTGTGAAATTTTTCAAAATTTTTTATTGTTATGTAGAAAATCAAGGCCAGTGAAGTTACCATATTTGGTTCCTTGCCCATATGTGGCAAAAAAATGAAATTAAAAAAAAAAAAATCCAAGAAGTAAATATAAAAAAAATTGAAGAAAATCACGTGTATTATAGAACATTAGAGCATCATTTTTAGAGCATTTCAACAAGTGCTGATCCAAACCCCTGTCCACATCCACATTATCCCTTTGAACATCATTCCTTACATTAGTACCATTACTTCATGGCACCTAACAAAGCAGGTACACTACTGTTCATGCAGAGGTGGACCTTACAGACCCTGTAGACCACATTGGACTAGAGGTTGTTGCCTCACTGTCCTCACTGTCACTTGTTGTAATGTGTACGGAAATGACCAAAAATAGTCACTTGCCTGATAAAGGGTTAACACTCACTAATCACTATTCCTTTTGCATTCAAACTGTATTAAATAAGTGCCTTTAAAATGGAAGGGATGACTCGTGTTGATGCTACACCGAAAACTAGTACTCTACTCCATTTTTTTCAGTATAATCTTTGAGTGATAGTTTTACATATTGTCTTTCTTTTTGCACTTTAAGAATGTGCTGCTAAACAGAAACAGAGCTGCAAAACTGATTTTCATTGTTCTTGTAACACTAACAATAAAGACCTGTTCTATTCAGTTCTATTCTATTTTAGCCTCTTTTGGCTAATTATTGCTTTCATAGCTCATTCAGTTCAGTTCCTAGAGTGTTGTTATTATAATTTAGCAAAAGTAGTAAAATCAAAATGCTTTTCTTTGGTTTCATTTTGATTAGTGTTTTTTTTTTTTCAAAGCATGTATAGTGGAGTGCAAATATGACACATTCTTTACTCAAGAGGAGTCTTTTCTGTGTGTATGAAATAGTCTGTACTGTAAAAATAGAAGTACTGACTCCAATCATTTACAGAAATTAAGTCCAAAAGCATAAAGTAGCCTTGAAGGATGATCCTATTGGTTGGATCTATTAATGAGATATTCAATAATATAAACTAAAAATGAAATAATGAACATTAACCAACATAAGTTTTCAGTTTAAACATCATGGTGCTTTTTCTCAGTGGCCTAGTCTCATTTTATTGTGTGTTTTGACGCATGTATTTTACAATCTTCTTCTATGTCATTGTTCAATGTTGCACAATGATACAAAGATAAAATACATGCATAAAACACACAATAACTTACCTTTTGAAAATATAAGGAGTAGAAAATACAGATAAACAGAAAAACTGACAGCATTAACAAGGTATTTGTGCTTGGTTGCTTCCAAACTCCGGTTATGTGTTACATGTCTTACTCAAATTTGTGTTTTCACTGGTTCAGCTACTTTTCAAAGAGAAAAAAAAATCCATGGCTTTGGTGTTTTGGGGGCAGGAGACCCACAGTAAACACAGAAAGTAGGTCAAGAAGAAGGTCCTATCGGCACAAAAAAAAAAAAAAATCACACACAAACTTCTTTGATACTGACTTTTATCAACTCTTAGTTCATTCATTTAGGTCCCGTCTCCAAATGGCACCTGGATAGGGGATCCATTCAGCCCCACAGACATGTAGCTGGGTCAGATGAAGCCTGGGTCAGGTTTCTACTTCAAGCAAACCACCCCACTGAGGCCACTTCTTCCAAACAGCCTCAGCACAGTTGTTTTGGGCCAGAATGAGTGATACTGTGATATGTTCACATCTGCCCAAACAAATCACAAGAATTCAACTGAACTAAACAATCTGGGTTTAAAAACAGACTTAGCTCATTGAGTAATTTAGATTAATTCATCTGAAGTTTGTGCAGCGAAATAAGATACAATACAAATGTGGCCCTGATCGTCTTACTTTTAAATGCATGTGATAGATCATTTCTGCCACCAGGAGTATCTCAATTATATCAATAACAGTAGCAACAGATGATGTCATGTAACACACAATTACAGGATATATATGGACCACCCTATTTATAAGCCCTGATAAAAAAAAAAAACCCAGATCTGATTATTGAAGCAGATACCAGAAGTGAACATGGTACTCAAATGCCTCCAAACTGAAGACTATCCAACAGTAGCAGCTGGAAAATTTCTCTTTTGACATTATTTCATTTCAAGGAATTTTCCACCAACTGATATCATAAAGAAGGCACGTTGTGTTGCCATGGATGATGAACTATAATGGAACATAGAACTGTGTATCATCTGCATACAGTGGTATTGTATGCAGATGATACTTCTTCCCGCTCCTCTCCTCCGTGGCCTAGAGAGTTGGAGAACTGGCTGATGACCAAGACCAACATAGAAATTGTTGGCTGATATACCCTTGAGCAAGGCATTTAACCCCTCATTTGCCCCCAATGCTTCTAGTCTTCAGTGTGTAGTGTTTCAGCTAGTGATGAGATAGACGCAGAGGTTGAATTTCAGCGTGTGTTGCATGTCCACATGTAAAATATACAGACAAATAAATAAAAATATAAAGGCTTCATTCAAAAAACACCATGATCTACAGATAATGTATGGGAAGAGATGTGTACAGACTGTCATAAAGGACTTAATATACAGTTATGGAAAGAATTTGAATGGAAATTAAAACTAAGGTATTTTAATAATACACCTCTTATAATTTCAACATATGTGAAAGAACCTAATATGGAACTGTGCTGGAGAAATTGTAGAAACACTGGAGATTATTTACATATCTTTTGGGACTGCCCAGTGATCCAAGGATTCTGGAAGAAAATCAAGGAGGAAACTGACAAAACCTTTCAAGTGAACTCCCCATTAGACCCACTGAGACTACTGCTGGGAGTTATACCTAAGGAGATGTTTAGTTCAGATCAAAGACACAAGTTGCGGATGCTTTTATTGATTGCTAAAAAAAAAAAAGATAACTGTCAAGTGGAAGGATCCAAAACCACCGACCATAACTGAGAGGGTACAGAGACTGAAAAGGGTCTACACTATGGAGTGAATGACCACAAGTCTACAACTAAAGATGGACACTTTTGAACAAAAACTGTATTACTCAGTGTTTGGGTGACTGATGGAGGAATGAGAGCTATTATAAGATTGTTATGTTTCTCTATGACTGATAATGTATTGCTGTAATTTTCTTTGGTAAAAGCAAACATTTCTTTTCCATGTGATGTCCCTTGATGGTATTTCAATTGTATTCCATTTACTTCTGCCTTCATTCTTAGGGTCCTATGTCACAGAATGTTCTGTTTTGTGGAAAAATGAAAATATCTAAATAAAAAGTAAAAAAACAAAAAACAAAACACCATGATACTCATTTTCATGTGGTCATACACCTAGGAAAATCAAATTTTTCCATATTTTATTCCATTTTGGCAATTACATTCACCTAAATCTTCAGTTTGGACATTCCATTAAATGGACCGTTACATTGAATAAAATATACATTTTTCTGAATTGGAACATTTGATACAAGTCAATGAAATATGTAACATATGTCTATTCATTTTACATGTTTAATATCAAAATGTTACATAATACAGCTTTAAAATGCATTAGAAGGGAATCCTAATGAACAAGAGAAAAGTGCTTAATAGCTGTTCCAGTGGTCCTAAATGGACACAGATTTTGACACGGCAGATTCACTTAAAAGCTCAACAATCAAAGAACTAGCGCATATAGAGTTGGAGTATCTACACTGGCATCAACATAAAAAGTAGTAGATACAGTACACATGGGTTCTTTTGAAGTGGAGGGGACCAGTGGGGTTATGTTGTCTTTGGGCTTTTCAGTGACTCAGCCACATTTCTACATTGATATTTTATGGATTCATAGATCACTGAAGTAAACCAAGTCTGCCGTTTTCCTTTCCTTCCTCCACTAGGAGCTGACAGGAGTGGACAGCTGAGGGTAATCCTCCGCCAAGCAGATGCTCAGTGTGCTGATATCTGGGACATGCTTGCAGGTTTGATCTCTCTCTCGCTCTCCCTCTCTCTCTCTTGCTCTCTCTCTGTGTAATGTGTCGAGCCGATGGTCTTTGGATCAGTAATCCTGGGCTCTTACACCAAGGCCTGTGGAGGCCCTGAGTGTCAGCAACACATTTTTCTCCCCCCGCACACACACATACTCCAGCACACACATACTCACACAGCCAGCATCACTGACACCTCAGAGCTAAATATACCAGGGAGTGACAGTGACAGGTGAACAGGCTCTTCCACAGACATGCACTCAGCCTGCTCGGACACAGGAGGTCATGGGGTATGAGTGTACGATGGCGAGTGTATGCGTAAAAGAGAGAGAGAGATAAAGAGTGATATGTGTGTGTTGATGGGAGAAAGGGGGCGGTGTTTGCGTATCAGGGTCTGATGAGGGCTGAATGTAGTCTACCTCTAACTCAGTGTGGAGTGAGCACACAACCAAACGCAGCCCACTTCTGGGTTCCCTTCTGTAAGCCAGCTGGTCTGGCTTAACAACTTTGCTTCCACTTTTTTTTTTAATCCTGACTTGTTTGATACAAGGGATTGACTGAGCAAACCCACAGCTGGAGCTGGAGGGGAACCTTCCAGGTGAAGACAGAAAAAGCACTGGTGAGTAAGGTCGAACCGGAGCAGTGTTTGTGGGTGATGATGGATGATGGAATATTGTTCAGTGAGGCTGTAAGTCTGTTTTTGTGACTGTGTGGAGATGATGATGGAGACAGAAACAGGTCCTTTTTGTTAAGCAGCATCTACTATAATATAAGAGTATGAAGTGTAATACTTGAGTAACATGGTTTTCAGAGTTACTTACGTTAAGCTGTTCTGTTATTTACCCTTTGTGCTTGAAATGTGTTTATTGTTCTGGTTTTTAAAATGGATCTTCCTATTATGCAGTATGTGCTCCAGTGAAGATGCATTGTGGGATTTGTATTGCTATAATTACTGTTAATTATAATTATTTGTATGATTATGGGGGAAAGGTTTTTTTATAGTATGAAAAGACACACTACCAGTTTTACATAGAAAGATTAGTCAGTTCAATCAGAAACTGCCGGCTTGTGATCTCATATTTTTATCAATGTATAAAATGTCAAATCAAACCATTAAATTTCAACCAAAAAGAAATAGCAACATTCACATAAATAAAATATATAGATATATGTGTGTGTATTTGTGCATGAAATCTGCAGTATGTGTATAAGGTTCCTAAATCTAAACCTATAAGAGAGAAATGAACTAGAAATAACGACAGCCTCATTAACTCAGCCTTAATATGTAACTTTAAAGTAGATCCTCGACAGTGAATTCACAGAGTTCAGTTGGTTGTAAACCTTTTGAATAGTTTCATATGGAATGAGCATTGCGATATCACAGGTTACCTGGGTAGAGACTAGTCCTTTTCTTGTGGGGTAAGGGCCATATTTTGGTGTAATATCATGAAATGTAGTGTAAAATATGTGTAACATAGTCTGCAACAGTGAAACATGCTGTTTAAAGATCAAAAGTACAGGAACCTTTCAGCACTTGACAATTTCTGAATGTGCGTCAAACTGTGGAATCCATGTGTGGACATTGTGACATGACTCTATAGCTCAGCTTACTCACCTCACTGGGTGTTTGTGTGAAGGTCTGTCATGTCCTGACAAATTCTTAAGCTAAAAGACAGGGCTGGATAGAGTCAGCTGCAGCAGTCACTCAGTACAGGTCAACACATAACAACCCCTTTTGCCATTATATTCTAACGTCCTGACCTTAGTGTAATGCTTCACCCAAGTCTGAGTTGTGTTTAATTGCCATTTTATGAGCTACAGTATAATGTTTTTAGAACACAAACGATGCTTCAGTATCAATTATGTCAAATAAACTGTGTAATTTTGTAAGAATTCTAACAATATTTTGCTACCATAAAGTGGTTACTGATAAGGGCATATTAAGAGTTCACCATCACAGAGATTAGTTTTGTTTCTTGTTAACTTCAGTAAAATAAATATTGTTTTTTAAATTGCTTTTTTACCAAACCCAATTTAAAAGCTGTTGAGCATATGTACGAAGACTGAAGAATATTTTCTGTAATGGTCATCTGGATGTAATTTTCTGTTTTGGATGTGTTGTTTAAATACACGAACATTAAAGTTGTGCAATATGGTTACTAATGATAAACTCAAAAATTATCATCCAACGCAACTGTCCTTCTTCCTCCATTTAAGTGTTCTGGTTTCATCTCAGTGGTTTATTCAGTGACACAGCTCTCATCAAATTTGTTCTGAGTGTCGGGCAGATATTTTCAGTAAATTTAACTGTCTTTACACTAAACTCTGGATAATGTTCATGTGTGGGTTTACAGACGCTTTAATAAAATAAAATAACATTAAATGGAAAGCCATTTCTTGATTCCTTTCTAATGCATTCAGATAAGTCATGCTCACACTGACTATGAAGATGTTATTGTCTAGGAGAGTATTAAGTAATGACTTTCAAATTTCCCAGACAGTTTTATCATATCTGCCACTATTTAGTGTTGCAGTACACTGAAAATGCCCACTTTTATTACAGACAGGAATTGTATTAAGACTGTGTGTGTAGAGGTGCGCTTCCAGTAGTTTCCACTGAAAGGCACTAGTGTACCTGAACTAGAAGTGGCAGCACTGTGTACGTTTAACCAAGACTCACATCATACAGAGAATGGACCTGTTGAAAGTAAAAATTAAAAATAAGCTGTTTTATCTCATAAAAGTTGGCATAGTTTATGTTTTTGCCTGAAACATACTTTTTAGTTCACTTGTGGTGTGATTTTATTTTTCCCTATCGTGCGCGTGTTTGTGTGTGTGCGCGTGCGCCGCTGACTTCCAGGTGCTTGCTGAGCCGGGGGGCGCGTGCTCCAGGAGAATCACTGAACCGCTGGACGGAGAGACAGACACGAGCGGGGAAAGTCACCGCGAGCCGGACGAGCTGAAGTTGGAGATATGCGGAACTGAGCGAGGAGGTGAGCGAATCCACGTCAGACGCACGCGCAGGTTGTGTTGTGTGGATGTGTGAGATGCATGTGCGCTGATAAACATCGGAAAACAAACAGAAGCGGAGCAGTGTAATCCTCCTGTCCGCCTCATCAGATAAAGCAGCAGTCAGAGGAGCCTGTGCCTGTGAGCCTCTGGCTCCGTTTGTTGTTTGAACACTTGACAAAGTCTCAGTCTGACTTTGAGCGTCATTTCCTAGTTGCGTTGGACGGTCCGGTTGTAGCTGAGCCGCACTTGAACGGGGTTTGTGTGGAACCGGAGGACCGCGCAAAGGCTCGGGAACCCGTGTCTCTGTCACAGACCAGCCCACCACATGAGGACTGATAGTACGGCTGTTACTTTTCCACAGCACCACTTGGTAAGAGAACTAAATCTGATATAAACGAGACTATGTTGTAGAAAAATCTCTGTTAGGAATGGAAGCCATAACTGTGGTTCATCTGCTGTCAAAGATGTTTATCTGGAAAGGAGTCGTTTGTTGAGTCTGTAACAGTGTTCAATACTTTGATGCTTCTCCATATCTGATGACTGATTTTTGAGATAGTCAAGTAACGCAGACAAAAACAGGACTAGAAAAACGTAAATTATGTTGAATGCAGACGTATTTATATTTTTTAGTTTGTTTGAATTACTAATGAGTTTATTGTAAGTTATTTTTAATGGCATTTAGATGAGACACCCTAAAGGGTTTAGGAGTTGTACCCAGAGTAATGGCTTAATTAAAGGTTAATAAATAATGTATTAATAACTGGTAGTGCCATTATAAACACATAAACAAATCAATATAATAAATACTTTGTTTGACCTAACAGTCAATAAGGTGAACCAAGAAGTTTCCATCTTTATGTCCTACAAGTTCTCTATAAAGTGTCAGTAAATGTTTATTAACCATTAATAAGGTTGTTATTGAAAACTTTGCACTGGTTAATTTAGGAACAAGTGAAGTGTGTGGGATCCTTCCTTTAAGAAGCTCCTAATGTCAGTGTGATATCATTCATTTATGTTGGGCATGTGCTGTGGTGTTCTGTGCCACAGAGTGACTCATTCTGCTAATAGAGGGGTATCCCTAACCAAATCACATGTAATTAGATCAGGTTACCTGTATCTACATCTGAAACCTTAAAAGGGACTTCAAACTGACATGTCCCATTTTTTTGAATGTATTTCCCCAAATCATATATATATATATATATATATATATATATATATATATACATATATATATATATATATATAATCCCAACAATAAATATTCTGTATAGTTTGTGCAGCTTTTTGTTTATGCCTGTTTTGACGTAAGAATCCCCTGTCTTTCACGCTATGTTTACAGTCATGACACTATGATCTATTAATGCTGATGTTTTGCCCTGTTAACATCACACACCCTTGGTGCTCAAATACCAAGAATTATCAACCAGTTTGGCCTTTCAGCAATGAATGCACTTCATGGTTTTTGCCACAGTAATAGAGTCAGTTCACAACATATAGTGGTTTAAGTTAAAAGTCTGAGACAGAGGAGAGCTTGTGTGCAGACCATAAGCAAAGCAAATAACCTGCTGGCAATCAGAAAACTGTACAGTATGTCAGGAAGGCACGCAGTGATTGTCATGTGGTTATACAGAGTACACCATTGTAAATTACAAACTGTTGATCTCTGCATCTATATTTCATTATGATTATCTTTATTTGTGTTGCTTTTTGCTACTCTTATGCTGTTATGAATTCACCTTTCAATGAGTTACATATAAGAGAAATAGAAATCTTAATTAGCTGAATATATCTAATTTTAGGAGGATTATAGTACATAATAACATCATAATTTATGCCTCATAGATATACAGGGGACTTCTGTGTGACCATACAGCACAGCAGTAGCTTTGTATTGTCTTCTTCAGACTTGCTGTACATCATTTGCTGATCATCCAAAGTACACCATTAGTTAGATCGATCTGCTAAGTGTCAGTGTTTCCCATCCTTCTTGAATTGTAACCCTTTTAAACAAAGCCACTGTATCTGTACTTTCAGGCTTTGTGTAGTTTGTACAGTATCAGTCTCAGTAAGTAGTTCAAGCAAAGATTAAATCTTCCTTCTCAGATTCTTATATTTGAATAATTTATTGATTGAATAGCATCTGATTGGAATCATAAATTAAAATTGCCAATTGATAATTAGGGTAAACAGTTAGGTAAAATGTGAAAGGCTGAAGATATCTGATGAAAACACAAAATTACTATGTCGTTATATATGCTTGTGCTAAAGAGACAGTGAATAATAATTAAAATTGAACCCCAACAATCCAGCCCTATAGGGCAAGTTGACATTTACAAGAAAATGAGTGACGATCAGTGACTGTATTCAAGCTCTTTGCTGGATAGATATTTGATAACAGCTCAAATAATGCAACAATACATCCAATTTGTTGCATGAGCAAATAGTTTCTAACGCCCACTTGCACTTCAGATGTTTGTTAATTTTTCCACCCTGTTGTACCTTCCTCTATTAACTATGCTCAGTTATAAACAGGCTAGTGTTGCCAGGCTTTTTATTGATCTGGTGTTTGGTTCCTGGTAGGTCTAAAAAGATTAAGCTGCGGAGCTTCCTGAAAGCACCCAGTACAGTAGGACGTGGCGGTAGAGTGGATCCCATGGGCCCATTCACAGCTGTTGATTCACCAACTGTCTGCAGACTCTGAGCCTGAGGAGGGCCACGGCTCTGACCCCCACCCTCAGCCAACCTCGAACCACCCCCACCTTCCCTGGCTCTGAGACACAGACATGCAGGGTGTCCTGCCAAGGAATACAAGGGCACTGCCACATGTCACCCATTAGACATCCAGACACACACACTCAAAATGTACAGCACATATGTGAACAGGGCTCAGCACACACACACAGACTCTCTGAGGTTCGGCCGGCGTGTTGGAAAATAATTGGCACGGCTGAAAGAGAGAGTGAGAGCAGCTGAGGACTGCGTGAGATGGCTGATTTCCATCTCTTCCTTTGTTCAACAGTCGCTCTTTCTGTCTGTGAACCAGAAAACAGTCGTATTGTTGTTCAGGGTAAAAAGTTCATTCCTTTATTTTTGGCATTCTTCAGTTGTATACGGAGCCTATAAATAGAAGGGAGGTTTGTGCTCGTGGGTGTGTGGAGGGTGAGTTGGGTGGATATTTGCTGTCATCCTGGAGAAGATCAAGCTTTGTATTAAGTAACACAGAGTGATGCAACTCCCACACACACACAATTACACGACTTTTATTGATACATGCTCTCTTCCATCACAACTCTAGCCTCATTTGGCCTAAAAACTCAAACATGCTGAGTGTGCTCGTCTGCAAGTGCTCTAAATTTAACCATGTTGATCCTCGTACTGTTTTCCTGAAGAGAGGTACACTCAGAGGCTGAGTGACTCAGACAGTAGATACTCATGTAATGCTCTCTGGCTTGCATGTTGGTGCTTGCTGTTGACGATTTTGATAGTATCACATTGTTCTGTTTAATCAAAGTGCCTGGTTTGTTGTGGCAAAACACATCAATTATGGCCTAATGTGACAGTCAGTGAGTTCTTTCCTACTGGAGAAAAGAAGAAACGGAAAATAAGAGGGCATGGGAAATTACACACATTACTTGTGGCTACAACTATTACACATGTTGAATATGTGTGTATATTTATATGTGTTTATAGACAAAATCAAAAAGATATGATAGAGTAAGTGTTCTAGAAGACTTTTCAGTATTTTTTTCTGTGCTGCTTTGGCAGTATAATACCACACAATTTCTAACTGAAACGATGCTGCACAAGTACATTTAATACATGTTTAACTTATTCAGAACTACAGTTTATCACAAAGGTCCTGGTAGAGTCAATACTGGTTATTTTGGTGCTGGCTCTTGTTACTTCAACATTTGTACATCATGACGTATGTCAATCACTAGCTCCAGAAAATGAAACTTCAGCAGTTATTCTGTTAAAAACGCAACAGTAGAAGGGGAAGTCCTGTTTCTATTTACAGCACATGTAAACAAACCATGGGCATGATAGGATGTATCATGGGATTGGGCAACTTCAAGACATGTAGATTTGCTGATGATACATATTCATTTAGATGACTAACACTCAGAAAACAGCAGGGTAGAACCATAGTGTTGTTTAATATGAGACATGGAAGCAAGTGTACATGTATGGTTAGACTATTGAACTGTAAGGTGTCAGATTTCCGTTAATCTGCTACAAATGATCCCACAATATCATCCTTTTGAGTATATAACATCTCAGTAGCCAAAATATCTCACCATACTCATCTGCTAATAGGCTGTAATTAGCATGGCTTAAAAGTACAGTATAATTGAATAAACACCAAATAGTTTGTGTTTGGAATGTTTTCTTTTACTTGAGTGTCAAGAAAATGAAGCCACATTCGAGAGGTCTAGTTCATCTTATTGGCTGAGGTACTTATGCACTTCACATTCTTTAAGCTCCTGGAGTTGCTGTCATCGGGCCAACTATGCAGTGTTTCTTGTCAGAAAAGTGAATAGTCAATGAAAGGATGTTTTGCTGCCTTGTTATCTCGACTTGTTAATGCTAGTTACGTAAAAAGCAGCAATTTTTAGGTGGAGTGTTTTCTTTTGTGTTACTCAACGTACGTTATGATGTCAGTATGACAGCTTTGCCCATTACATTTTTTGAGTGGTTGTATGTCGCGTCAAAGAGTGTGTCATGGAAGACCTGTTTGGTGCTTGGAGAAGAAAAGTGGCAGAGTGTCATTCCAATGTGCTCCAGCAGTACTGCACCTATGACGGAAAGTCACTTTTGATCTGTAATCAGCTTTTGTTGGATGAGAAGACAGTTTTAGAGGGCAGCATAAGGTCAGACCAGCCTTAGCATGAAAAATACCCTCACTGGGTTTGAGGCAACATTGGTGGAGCCAAGGGCCACAAAGAAACAGCCTCTGCAAAAGTTACAGTCTACTTTCCCACACTATTTCTCAAAAACCTTTATTACATAGGTTTCCTGATGTAGACTATGAATATATCAAGTTGTATGTTGAGTAAAGTCTTGTTCTCATACTCCCTTCCTATGTGTCATGGTAGGTATATGTGGTGAGAAAAAATTCTAGTTGGGCATAAATTCCTTCAAAATCTGATAAATGCAGCTTAATTGCGTATGCATCCACAAATGTCCTCACAGCTTGTGAGGTGAAATTTGAAATCAAATATGAAAAATATGATGATTAACCTTACTTTTACTAATCTAACCTTAACCAAAACTTTTTGAAGTCAGCCATTATGTTACATACGGAAGAAACGTAAAACCAACAATCAGGGTGGCGTTGAAATTGTGAAGCTTGATAACATTACCTGAATGTTTTGTGCATTGTTCTTTGTTTACAAACATGTGGGAGGAGAAAGGTTCAGGTGATGTTATCTCTGACCATAATGAATCCAGGTATTTAGCCAAACAGGAACTGAGACCCAACCCATTCTATTACAATCTAATGAAGACAGACTGTACATCATTTTTGTGTGTTTTGTTTTCCTTTTTGTTTTTCTTTTCCCATTACCAAAATACACTTTGACCTTATACATTTTAATTTTTCTCTTGACAATGATGGTAAAAAGATGGTGAGGCGATAAGGCAAAAGACTGAATGATCAGTATTGTTGAAAATAAGAGGAATTTTGTTGACTTAAAGGAAGCACCACAGTCATTTTCTTCCTTTTGTTCAGAGAACACACCTTCGTCATCATCTTACGTCTTTCCGAATCACGACTTCATTCTCCATTTCATCTTCTGTGCCTCAGGGCTGGCACCTACTGAAAGCAAACGCGCCTTTCTTTGCCCTGCTGTGATGACAGTGGAAAGCTGCCAAGAAAACCTGCCGTGTGTGTTTGTGTTTGTGTGCGTCTGTCTCAGCGTGTGTGAACATCCAGTTAACTTGGCGACCCAAGCTCTTAAGCTCCACTTTAAGAGAAGACGCAGGTCACATGGCACAGAAACACGTCTCTGTTTCCCACACACATCCTGCATGCACAGATAGTCCTGAGCAGCTAGATCTTTAATCTACCTCTGGAGTACAACACATTAACTCACTCTATGTGAGCTCTGACATCCTCTCCTTGTTTTTTTTTTTTATACCAAGTTTGGATAATATTAACATCTCCTCAACCCTGTAGTAAGGGTGGAGGCTTCAGTGTATGGGTGAGGGGTTAGATGGGGTAAGTGGAGTATTTATGGTCAGGGTTATGGTGAAGGGTCAGCTGTAGGGACAAGGCCTAAGCAGTGACTTATTTTTGTGCTCAGCTCTATTCACATGCTCAGATATTAATCATACAATTTACTAATGTACGCATGATGCTTCTAACCCACATGAGGTCAGGCAGAAGCCAACAGACAAATCACGCTATCTGTCACTATTTGAATCTGCAGTGAAACACACGAAAAAAGAGGTTTTTGTATAAACTCATTAAAGTCACTTTTATGGTAATAATGCAACCAAATGAGGGTCCTAGGATTCCTCTCATCTGAGTCTTTCCTTTCTACTGAAGAGAATTTACATTAAAAAACTTTGTTTTAAAAATGCTCAGTATCGGTAGTTATTTTGATGTGGTGTCATGACAGGAAAAAGACTGGTGCAATCGCAATAATGACATATGATGACATCATTCTTAAATAACATGCACCAAAAATGTAACGGAAAAAAATGTGATATAACACATTATGACATTATAGTAATTAGAAAATTGCTGTAGGGGAATATGAAAAAAGTGTCGTATTTTAAGAAAAAATTAAACCTGTTAGGAAAGAAAATACTTCCATAAGATCTTATATGAGAAGACTGGCAGGTTTACCTTTTAATGCCCTCCTGCTTTGTACCTAAGCTAAGATTATTAAGACAAGAAAACCTGAAGTGTTGCATGCAGACTGGAAACAAGGAGGAAGAACTTGGCTTCCTGGTGTGTTTTGGTTCTAGTAGAAATATAAAATGCTAAGAAATAGTCACATGTGTATTACATAACCACTTCTCTTTCTGTTTTTTTTTTTTTTTGTAAGTGTTCTAACACCAAAGCTAAATAACAATAGAATAATAACTGCATTACTCAGGATGTCAAAACCATTTCTCTAAGAAAAAAGAAATGTTGAAATGTATTCATCTGAGCTGTATCACAGTCTTAATGTTCCTTCAGAGAAGTAGTTTTTCTGCTCAGACATCTGCAAGTGGCCGAGACACGATCCAGGCTTTAATGTGGTTTCTCAGACTTACAGATGTTATTATACAGTGTCTGTCAGAACCAAACTCAGCAGTCTTTGCTGTCTTTGTTTGCATTCTGACATCCCCAGTTGTTTCACTTCCTCCTGAGGGTACAGCAACCCCCTGAGGAAGCTGGTTTATGGGTGTGTCAAGAGGATACAGCAGCACTGAATGGAAGGGCATGCAAAGAGACAATATATTGCCTGTCAGTGCGTGCAGAGTGGTTAAACTCCACCATATAGCATGACATGATACCAACACGCAATCCATTTTTAGTAATTAAATGCTGTGTTTATACATGTTGCTGGTGGCTGCATTTATCATATTAATTGCTGTGGAAATAAGGAGATGTTGACACACCAACCTCTTTAAGTTTGTCACAGAATCTTAAAACCAGTTTATCTTCTTCTGTCGTCCATGTGTGGGCACGTATTTTTGTTGCTGTACGTAAATGGTACATGACTCGATGATTATGTTTTGTTATTGTCCTTCTCAGGAGCCAGCAGTTTGGAACTGAAAGGTGAACGAGTGAAGGATTAACTCTAAGGACGTGAAAGTCAGCCAGACAAGAAGACATTTGTGAAAACGAAGAAGAAGGGAAAAAACAGCAGCAAAGATGGGGAGAAAAAAGATTCAGATAGCGCGGATTATGGATGAACGGAACAGACACGTAAGCACACACTCAGTCACTGTCTCACACACACACACACATACACACAAACATAAATCCCACCATGTACAGTACATAGAGACACATTATAGTTCCTCAAACTGGTGATGTCATGTCATATGATCCTCACACGCTCTGACTCTGTGAATGTGTTGTATGTTGTGTGTGAGGCATTTTGAAAAATAACCCTTTTTTTCACCTTCAACCTCATTCATAACAACCCGTGCACAACTACAGCAGCGACATCTTATTGTCAATGGCGGTTTTGAATGTGTGCATTGTCACACACAAGATCTCACAGATGAACACACACACACACACACACACACATAAACCAAGTCCTGGCAGCAGTTCCTCGCTTCCTGTTATGACAGGAAATGCAGGCACATGTGCTTCCTGACCTCCATAGCAGGGCAGGACTGACCTTGTCACAGTCCTGCCTCAGACCATGATGCCATGGGTTTATCTATAAGGATCAAGATTTAACCTCTTTTCTACAAATCAAGAACTAAAAAATGTTGTGTTCTATCATTACAAGACATTTTCTATTTTTTGACAATGTTTTGGATCTGTTTGATTTGTTACAGGTAATTGTTTGTTTCCCTGCACTTAGACCCCATGTTTAAAAAAAATGTTAGTATGGTACGAAATGAAGTCAATAGGATATTTTCTAAACATGACATATTGCTTGTTCGCCTCTAAAACCAAAGATGAGAAGTAGACATAGACTTAATTGCTAAGGTAAGTGTGAATCAGGAGACATTTGGCTTAGCTTTTATAAATACTCTTAGGGAAACAACTGCCCTGGCTTTGTCCGCGGTTGTAGAAATACCTGTCTACACACAGCAAGACTTTATAATAATAGTACACCTCATGTATTGTATATGTTATCCAATTCCTTCCAAACAGTGCCAAAATTCTTACAGAACATCTAAGAGTATGTCTATATAATTGGTGATTGGTAATTGAATTTTTTTAAACTTTGAACTAATCTGGTCACTGTTTTTTATATCAATTTTCTCAAGTATTTCTAGTAAAGCAAATAAGTAGAGTATCTTTCTCTAAATATTGCACTATTCCTTTAACACCCAAAACCGCCGAATGGTGTTTGCCCAAGTCCAACCAATATTGATATTTGTTTTATTTGTCTTCACTTGCATTTATTTCTGTAGGTGACCTTTACCAAGCGCAAATTTGGTCTGATGAAGAAAGCATACGAGCTGAGCGTGTTGTGTGACTGTGAGATCGCCCTCATCATCTTCAACAGCACCAACAAGCTGTTTCAGTACGCCAGCACAGACATGGACAAAGTCCTGCTCAAATACACCGAATACAACGAGCCCCATGAGAGCAGGACCAACTCTGATATTGTGGATGTAAGTAATCAAATGCACAGATATGTTATATATGTATGATGCAGTGAGTTTCAGAGCCACACAGATCTACTGTTTTTGCATAGTCACGACCACATTGTACAGCCTTATACAAACAGAGCAATACAGCCTGTACTCAACTGAACCTTGTTCTGGTTCAACTTATGTAATGGTGTTAGGAGAACACAATAGCAAGTGTATCCCTCTCTTACACACCCACACACACACAGTGGACGCATGCTTTTACACACACATGCTCTGTGGACATTTGCTAAGCCCACCATGACACCAAGGTCACGCTTAAGCTGTCAAAAGTCAAAGAACGGCCTGGAGTTTAGCTCCAGCACTGACAGGTAACACTAGATGTTTCTGCCTCCTATTCAGATTCATTTAAGTCCTGAGTCAGGACATGTTTATTAGAAAAGAATGCAAATGTAAGACAAAGTAAACCACTGTCTCTGAGAATTATGAAATATGTTTAGTGAAATTGAACATTTTCTTAAGATCTAGGCTGAGCTACCCTTTATGTTGTCGAGTTTGATGACACTAGTGAGTGAAGGAGTGAACTTAATAAACAGACTCAACAGACAGGTTAAAAGTGAAGGAGTTGTGGCTGCTGTAAACACATGTGCATTTGTGTTCTTGTTGTGGGGTGTGCACATGTACATGCTGTATCTGTACCTGGGCTTTTCCCTCCACGCGGCCCACCACATGGCCTCTTGGCCAGCCCCGTCAGAACCAGGCTTACATCCTCTCTAATCTCCTGTAATCTATCACAATCCTATTTAGCTCGTTACTATAATCTGTCCAGGCAGCCTCTCATCTCTGCAGTGTATCCACACAGTCTAAACAGACGGCATCTTTACTGCTGCCAGCTACTGTAAACTTATCTACATGCACTTTTACCTCTGTACGACATTTCCTCCTCACTACTCTCCAGCTTCCCTTTCCTGCATATTCAGATAATATACTTCCTTTTGTCTTCTTTGGTTGTTCCTCACCTTCATCCAATGGCAAACAGTGGAAGGAAAGTTTAGTTTAGTTCTTTCTCTTGTTTAATGCAGTTACTTTGATTGAAGGAATTTTATTTAATGAGACTTAATATTTTGGTGTTTGTTCTCAGAGTCTTAGTTCAGCATACCTCACATTTACATGAGTCCAGCGTGATTCCTATGTTAGCTGACAACTTTTGATACTTGGCCAAAACACCACGATTAACCTTCCTGCTCTCTGATTGGATGATGAGGATAGAAGTCTTTGAGAGGCATGTGTAACCTCTCAGGGTAGGCAACAATACATGGCGCAATGTGGTGCAACAGTGCCTGTGCCAAGGTCACACTCACTGTGCCAGAGACTGAAACAAGCTGAGCGTGTCAGAGGTCCTTGAAGCTGACAGTGGATTTTGAGTTTGATATTAAAAGGACAAAAGAAAATTTGGGAGTGGCCAGACATTTGAGTTTGATGAATTTTTGCACACATTAGGAGGCGAAAATCAGGGGGATGTAGAGTGGTATGGGGGTTGTGCTATGAAGCCTGTCGTAAACCACAGAGCTGTGAAAAAGCTCTGCACCAATGAAATATCTGCCAGACAGGAATTTAGTAGAAGAGAGGCTCCTTTGTTTTGGTCATCTTTTTTTTTTCTTTTTTTTTTTTTTTTTTTTTGCTCATGTGGCATGTGGGTATGTGTGATGTGTGTGTGAATGTTTGTGTCTTTACAGGCTACAGGCCAAATAAGTATCAACTTATTGTATTTTGTTAATTTAGCCTGAGGAACTTGTAGCTATTTTTGAAGCTGAGAGGTTCTGCATTCCTCACTTTTACTCTGTTAACCTTATTGCACTGTGGTCTGCTCTCTGCTATGTGCACGTGTGCTTGTCTTTGTACAATTATGTGGACAAATTTTTGTACTTTTAAACATTTGGGATAACTTTTTGTCATTGTGAGGACACACTGGTTAGTCCTCATAACTTTAAAAGTCGGTGTCAGGGATCAAACTTTGTTTTAGTGGTTGAATGTCCTCACAATGCTGTCTGCCACAAACACATGTGTGCGTGCACATGTGTGTGTAATTGTGGCTCCATGCTGCTTCAGATTAGTAACAGATGAAGTTTTCAATAAAGCGGAGCACACAGACACACACACTCTCTCTCATTCCTGCTCACATATGCTCACAGAGTAAGTCCAGTTCCTTTGTGTTGGCTGTGATCCCTCCCTCCTAAATGGCTGGAAACCGGTAGTGGTCTAAAAATAGCACAGAACACAGCTAAGAATAGCCATGACGGGCTGTGAGTGTGTGTGACTGTGGTTTGCCTGTGAATGAGTGAGTGTGTGCGTAGATCTGTGGGCTGCTGAAGGAAAATAAAGAATAGGCAGAGAAGCAACTTAAGGCTGAGTAGTCCAGTCTGAATTCCCCACAACGCCTCCTCTTCCCTCCTTCCCTCTTCCCCTTTGACCAGTACAGCTTTTATTTAACCACATATATCTACTTTTTTTATCTACTTCTATTTTCTTTATATAGTTTTACATGTAGAAGCATTTTAAAACATATGTTCATTTTCAGTATCTGATTTTATTACTTAATGGCTAACTTACAAAAGAAAGTGGCAATCATTTGTGTCTTTTTTGATGAAACATTGTTTGTTCAGATATTAAAAAAAAAGTTTCAAACTCATTGCTTAGCAAAATCCACTGGTGGACAGACAGTCTTGGTTATAATACCACAGAGGACAAATGGAAGTGTTGTGCTGACAGCTGATAGTTGTCAGTAGTGGTGGTTCCCAACCTGGGGGGGTAGGAAAAATGAAGCTCAAATTCTTCTTGGCCTCTAGCTCCTGTATTTTACTGTCCTGTTTTACTTTCTCAGCTTCTACAAATGATTACAACTGAAGTATGAGATGTTCACTTTGAATTAACATATAGTTATATTAAGTATAGGTGAGATGCCATAAATTCAGGTCCAGCAAATTCGTAAAAGTGTTTAAATCACTGTTTATAGATATTCAGCAAGGAAACTCTTATCTATAATTAAGAGCAACAGCGCTCTGTGTGTCCTGTTTCGCAATAAAAGCTTTTTAAACAGAAATTCTGGAGCTCTTTCAGATAAAATGCCAAATGAATTTAATGTGAAAGGTTTACAGGGAGTCTTAGTTGCATTAAAAATGTAACTTGACTAAATATTGGCTTTATAGAAGCCATTATATTCTGACATTGCACAAAATTACGTACTTGTAGACATTAATTCAGTCACTATACATGCAGAGTTTCAAAAGAGATAGATGCAGTGTTGTTAAGTTATAGTAGTTATTCTCTGACACACTTTTAAACACATGGTAAATGTCATGTACTCTGATTTTATGTTCTTTGTCAGTTTTTCCATCCATTAAAATGTTAGCACTCTTTTAAAGAAAGATCCAACAAACATCAATACTAACTTTACTCAAATAGCTTTCTCAGGATGTGTGTTGTTGCCCTATAATTAATACAAAATTAGTAGTTCATTACAGGAAACATTTTCAGAAACATTTATAAACATGTATAACCTATTAAATAAATCCTCTGTGTTACTCAGTGTAACGCGTGGGCCTGGTTACTGCGCATGTCTCTAGTTTTCCCTGAGTACTGGTTCTGGGTTGGTGTAAAAGCAGCATGTCATGTTCCTTGGCAGTCGTTCGCTGTCGGAGAAACTGCAAATACACACTGGTTCAGCCATGTACTCATAGCATCATCTGATGTGGAAGTAGTAGAGGAGGCGGAGGCCACCCACGAATAAAAGAGCAGTGGAAGGAAATTAACTGAAAAAAAAAAAGCATGGAAAAGAAAACCAGCGAAGGGAGAGGTGCAGATGGATTTGGGACAGGGGCTGCTATGATATTATGGCATCGCTCAACCCCACCTCCTTGGCCTCCTTCCCCAGCTGTCTCTCTTGCCGTCTCGCACCCGTGTAACTCCAGTAAGATGTTCAAACCACCTGCTCGCACACACCCTCATGGACGCGTCAAGGTTACTGAGTTAGCTCCTTTTTATTATGAAAGGAAGGAGAGGGGTTTCAGTAATATTGTCAGTGTGGTTCTGTGTGTTTTTAAAGGAAAAGTAGGCTAGTGGAGTGGGGTTAATGCTTTAATAGACAAGTCAGATTGACAGATCGGGGGGGAGGGATGGAGTGGTGCACAGGAGCAAAAAATAGCCTTCTACGGCCATCAGTGCAGTAGTCAGGCTAGTATTGGTGGTGGCTGGGCTCTGCCTCACCCACCTCCCCCGTCCCCTCCTCCTCTCAACCGCCACTACACCCCTACCACTCTCTAAAGCAAAACAGGTGGACATGACTGGGATGAGTGGGATAGCTGTACTGGGCCAACCACTGAACCCTCTGTGTGTGTGTGTGTGTGTGTGTGTGTGTGTGTGCGTGTGTGTGTGTTTGTGTGCGTGTGTGTGTGTGTGTGTTTGATACAGCCGCAGTCATCCAGTGACAGACTAGTCTAATGGCCTGTGAAGTGCTGAAGCAGGCCACTGAGAGCCAAACCACATACTGTACAGCACACACACACACAAACACACACCCTCATCATTTGATCTCCCCTAATCACAGTCTGTACGGAGATGTGATGTTTATGTTTTTTACATAAGAATTACAAAGGTTTAGAGAACTGCATCTCTCAGTTTTTGTAAATCTTTCAGTTCTCATCAGGATTTGTTATTGATTCTACTTATTTTGAGTCAATATTCCCTGCTATCTGACTTTCAAAGTCCGTAGAGTATGACATGTCGGATATTTATGCAGGTGGCGCCTCTCAGTGGCTGAAAGTGAAACTGCTTATATTTCATCTTAAGGCCTATGCTGTTGTCTTCGCTTTCCTTATGTTATTTATTCTACATAAAATCACCATATGAAGAAATCACATAATACATTTTGGAATATTAACCAACTGATCAAT
Organism: Sphaeramia orbicularis; assembly: GCF_902148855.1. Taxonomy (NCBI): domain Eukaryota; kingdom Metazoa; phylum Chordata; class Actinopteri; order Kurtiformes; family Apogonidae; genus Sphaeramia; species Sphaeramia orbicularis. The sequence continues at coordinate 19,356,329 of NC_043968.1, read as the reverse complement.
CTGTCAACCATTTAACTGACAGAAAATAACTCTAAATAATACTAAATTTATGTGGCTTTGGGTTTTAAAATCAAGTATTCGTAGATGTAATCCATGTAAAAAGCAAAAGAATATTATATCTGAACGTGTACAATATTACTTATGTCACATTTAAGGTAGCCAGTTAATAATTTAAGACTGTATGTACTGTTTATAAATTAAGCTTTTGATTGAAGAAGTCCTCCAAATGAGTTACTACTCTTTTGTTTGTCTGTTTCTTTCTAAACAGACTCTGCGGAAGAAGGGCTTAAACGGCTGTGACAGCCCTGACATCGAGGCTGACGACTCTGCAGGCCAGAGCCCAGAGTCAGACGACAAATACCGCAAAATTAACGAAGATATTGACCTGATGATCAACAGACAGAGAATCTGTGTAAGCTCACATGCACTTTTTTGTTTTACAGTTCCAGTTTTTTGCTCCCAGTGCTCATATAATCTTGTTTGCCAGCTGACTAACAGAGTTCTCCAAACCTGTAAAGCAGGGTCTGCCTCCCTCCAACTATGACATGGGAGTGTCCATCACCGGGAGTAACCCCAGTGGACTGCTGTACTCCCATCCTGCCATAGGAGGAGGTTTAGGGAACCACAACCTGCTGCCCATCTCACACCCCTCTCTGCAGAGGAACAGCATGTCCCCTCAGCGTCCATCCAGTACAGGAAATGCAGGTAGGATTATATAACTGTGGATGATCACAATCATGTAATAGCACTGTGACTTGTGGAAAAATTAATTGTGTTTACTGTCTGTTTTTAGGACTGATGGGCTCAGAGCTTCCAGGCAACGTGGTCTCCACTGTCGGTAAGAACACAATTTCACATTATTACAGTTATTTGTACAGTAACATACTGGGAGTGTGTCTTTAAAGGAAAATCCTTGTTACACCTTTAACCCATAAAGACCCAAACAGCCACCAGCGACACAAAACCATCGACTGATCTAAACTGTTTAATACCTGTTGGGCCACTAATCCTATCAGTACATCTCAGTAATTGGTGTAAAATGCAGTTTGTCATCTTTTCATGGTCATCAGATATGACCCATTTGAACGTTCAGAGGCACCGTAGTTACCATGGAAACACCGTCATCTTCTACAACATTGATTCACCAGTAGGGGCAGCCATGGCTCAGGTGGTAGAGCAGGTCGTCCAATAACCGAAGGGTTGGAGGTTCGAATCCCACTCTGTCCATGTGCTGTTGTGTCCTTGGGCAAGACACTTCACCCTCCTTGCCTCCAGTGCCACTCACACTGGTGTATGAATGCATATGAATGTTTGGTGGTGGTCAGAGGGGCCATAGGCACGAATTGGCAGCCACGCTTCTGTCAGTCTGCCCCAGGGCAGCCGTGGCTACATATGTAGTTTACCACCACCAGAGGGAGAATGTGAGAGTGAATGAATAATGGATCAATAATGCAAAGCGCTTTGGGTGTCTAGAAAAGCGCTATATAAAATCCAATCCATTATTATTATTACTATTATTAAAACCCATGGAGTTTGGTTAATGACTGGATGGAGACAATTGTTTATACATTCAGTTAGCAATGTCTTTGTTAAAAAAGTAACTTTTTCTTGATTTTTATATATAAATATGATTAACTTTGAACTCACTCTGAGTTTTCATGAACATCTATATGATCTGTGAATTATATAAGAAAATATAGGATAGGAAAATATAGGAAAATATATGATTTACACCAAAAAATGCAAAATACAGAGGATAATATTATAGAAAAAAAATGGTGATAAATCAGTTAAGAAAGGTAGAAACAGAGAAAAATTCATCTGGGAATTGCCACAAAAATAGCACTGGGTTTTTATGGGTTAAAGCTTAAATCTTGGGATCCAGATTCACATTCCTGTCCCATACTGTAGAAAGAGTAAAACATACTCTCACATATTACATAGATTTTGAAAAAAAAAAAAAAAAAGCAAGGCACTGACACAACTGAAGCATTAACACCTTCTACCTCTGTTTCTCACTAGTAAATGGCAGCTACAACAACCACTGCACTTCCCCAGGGCTTCTGTCTCCAGGAGGTGTCTCCAAAAACCTGCAGGATAAGAGTCCACCTTCAATGAGCATGAGCCGTAAGCCTGACCTCCGAACACTGATGCCCCCCTCCAACAAATGCAACAACATGCCAACTATTGTGAGTGTTTTTATTATTTCTACTTCTTTGTTTATTTCAGTTTTGATCATTCTTTGTTCTCCATCCAATGCTTGTTACTGTGCATGGAATAATTATACTCTGTGCTTTAATGCTACACTCCAGTGTGAGGATTTTGATCAAATGCTGGTAAGTAGTTTCTTAAAAATGTATAAAGCAAATACAACTAATATAAGCTAAATAGTTCTTGCTCTAAAATCTTATACTGTTTTGTCTGAATTAGAAAAGTAATTTTAGGTTCATGAGTTCAGATTTTTCATTTACATTTTACATGTACATGAATGTTCACAGGCATGTAAGTAAGTGAGTAAAGTTTATTTATAAAGCACTTTTCACAGATAATAATCACAAATGCTGTACATAAAATGGGTGCAATAAAACAACAGAAGAATAATTTCATAAAATAAATAAAAAGGATAAATCCATCAACCAAAAGCTTTCCTACATAAAAACATCATGTATTGCTAACTCTGCTAAACAACAAAATTCAGAATTGAATGTCAACTCTGTCACACAATATCAGCAATATTATGTGATAGTTGTTTCTACCTCTATGTTCAAAGTTGTTTCTAAAGTCTCAAGCTCTAAATTCTTTTTCATTTGTCACTTTATCGGGAACACATGCACCAAAATTTACATTCCATTCTTTTTCAAACCATTTGCTGCCATCCTTTTTTCTGTAGCAGCTGAAAATGTGCAGAGCCCATTAATGTTGGGAATGTGGCTAATGTAAACAAAGCAGAGTGACATGCTTAAGAAGTCAGGCCCCATTACTTCAGTGCGATTGTACCCTAAGCACTTGTGGAATGTTTTTCAGCCAATCACAAGACGAAGACGGAGCTGAAACTAAATATTGTATCATATTCTGTGTAAACGGAGACATTTCAGCTTATCTGGACGGAGTTTAGAGACATTTTGTGCTCATTCTATTCATTACTTTGACCTCTATCTGCTCTACTTGCTTTAGGTTCTGAGGTTTTAGTGGTGAAGTACTTATAATTCTACAGCTGATTCACTTCCCTGTCCCCTGTCTTTGCAGAACCAGAGAATAAATCACTCTCAGACTGCCCAGACGCTCACTACTCCTGCTGTGTCCATTGCTGCTCAGACTCTGCCTGGACAGGGAATGGGCGGGTATCCATCCACACTTTCTTCATCTTATGGAACAGGTAGTTACGACACTCAACTAATCCAGACACAAAACTGATGAACGTCATTATTGAAATTCACCATGTGTTTGTTTTCCTCAGAGTTCTCCCTCGGCAGTGACCTCTCCTCCCTGTCTGGGTTTGGAGGTTCTGGACTTGGATCGGTGACAGGATGGCAGCAGCAGCAAATACAGAACATTCAACACTCTGCACTCGGACACATGGGGTGAGGGTGTGAGTGCAGCCTGTCTGCGGGGGAAATCACATCAGCAGCCGTTTATATTTCTGTCAGCTGATCCACCTCTCTTTCTTTTAGGAACTTGTGCCAGAACGCCAACCTGAACCTCCCCTCCGCCCACCAGAGCCTCCACATCAAGTCTGAGCCGGCCTCCCCGCCCAGAGACCGGAACATGGGCATGGTCGGCACAGGACTGGGAGGCATCACCACAGCTGGATACTCAACCGGCGGCCGGGCTCCAAACGACCGCTCCCCTGGTGACAGCGCGTCCAGCTGCGGGAGCTCGTACGAAGGCAGCGAGGACCGTGAGGATCACCACGGGAACGACAACTTCCTTCTGCGGCCTCTGTCCAGTCAGGAGGAGCGCAATAGTCCATCAGTAAAACGAATGCGGCTATCGGAAGGCTGGGCCACATGATGGAGTCTACATCCAGAGGGGAAGAGGGGTTATTAGTGAAGTTACCTTATAGTGTTATTATTAATATTATCATATTCTTGTATTGCGTGGGTGTGCTATATGTGTAATGGTAACATGTATGTGTTGGGGGCAGGGTAAGACAGTGTCAGTCTGTTTTATATGGATACAGTGATGTTCTGCTGTATTGACATGTACTGTAGCTAGACTTGTACACTAGAGGAATGACTCCTGAGATCTGGATGTCATTTAAGATGAACATCAGAGAGTTAGTAAATGCATATGTATTGCTTGTTTTGTGTTTGTTTGGGGGGAGGGGGGCAAGTATAAAAATATATAAAATGCACATTTTTGTGTGTGCATACGTATGCAAACTAACAAATTATAAGTGATGAAAATATGTCTGGTACTCTGAATGGTGAAGCTACTGGTGAGTTTGGTAACATGTGGATCATAGGAGCCATAAGAGCAGGCATGCTGCTACACATGCCGTGTTGCAGGTTCAACATACTGTGCACCTAGAGCACATTTCAATATGAAAGGACAGAAGGTCATTTGAGGCAGAAAAACAGGCAGAGAGAGAGAATGAGAGAATGTGTAAGTAAGAGACAAAGAAGGCAAAGTAGCGATAATGGAAAGATAAGACAGAGGCTGAGGACGTTTCAGTGTGAATAGTAAGAAAGTCATTTGCAACAGGTTGCATAGAAACAAGCTTTGAACAAAACACAGATTTCACTTGATGTGAAAATTCTTATTAGAGTTAAGGAATAATTTTCAGAGCCATATTAGCAAACTGAGATTAATTGCTAATGCAATCCAGGCACATACCCTGCATTATTTCGTATCAAAAACCAAGGCGTTGCAACATTGGAACTTAAAGTCCTGGTGCAGGTGTCAGAATCTGAGAGACGTGTGATAATTTTTTTATCACTCATGACCTTGCTATTCAGAGAAAGTTAGCATGTGCTGATAGCTTCGCATGACTTAGCAGTTAGAGTGAGGATTGCACTCCTGAAGCCATATTCAACCGGACAGTGATGCTTTTGCTGCACAAAGTTTATATTGTTATGTTTTTAAAAAGTTATTCTTTCATTATTATATCAAATTGATATTTTTGGATGTCTGCAGCTCTATTTAATAAGATTACAGTCATATAAGAGGTAAAGACAGGAAGCACAGGTGCACATCATTTTCTATCAAACATTCAGGGAAGTTAGGTCAGTTGTTAAGTTAGTTGATGTGAATGAGATGTGATAGTGCAACATTTTGGGTCTGATGAAAAAGTAAGGGGTGTAAATGATGAATGTGAGGTTACAACAAGGGGACATTTGCTTAGGGGAGTGTAAGGGTTTGAAGGGTAAAACCATCTAGTTCAGGGGTCATTTTGTCATTATGAGGTGCTGGCTGCTGAGTTTTTAACTCACTAGACAGACACTTGATTATGAGTCAGTCGTCTGCATTAAACTTCACAGATAAATGAACGGACAGCCAGTTTTCTCCACTAACAAGAGCAAAAGGGTGAATCCCAAAATGTTGAACTATTCCTTTGAACTGTTTGCCAGATGGTGTCATACCCATATTATCGTACAGTGACAATCTCTCAGAGCACAAAGGACAAGCTGCACTGTTGTCCCCCAGCACAACCTGCATGCCATGTGTTTTACTTATATGTGCTGTAACTATCATCAATGTGTAAACAAATCAACATAAATATTTGTGCCTTGTTCCGCCACTGGGTCTGACACCAGCCTGACACATCGAGAGGTTGAATTAAATAGACTGCTGAGTAATATTTTAAGTTTTTCTGTTTGTTTTTTTCTTTTTTTAAGACACATGAGACGTGGCAGGGGGTTGTTCACATTTGAATATTTTGGTTTAAGAACTGTATATTTGGAGCTCAGACCCTCGGCCACCGTCTGCTGTGTGTAGAGTATGTACCCCTTTTAACAGAAGACGAAATTCACTCAGTCCAGTCCCTGTAGCTGTTCTAGTGTGAAAGGCACTGCTGTGTAGCTGGTTGTGTAGCACATGCAAAGTGATGTGTGTTGAAAAGGGCAGAGCCAAGCTTTGTTTGCCTCTACTCCCTTTCTTATTTGACCACAGTCATCACCAAGTCAATTGGAATCCAGTCCAGATTTCCTGCACCACACCCGGCTCAGCGTAACAAAGCTGAGTGAAGGATTAATGGGTAGGAGCTCATCCTTAGGCTCCAGATGAAGTAGTCTTTATGTAGGTGGAGGCAGAGGAGAGCTCACACAAAGAAGGGTGGGGTGTAGACTAACCAAAGGTATGTTACAGTTTGCTCACCACTGTGTGAGATACCCTGGTATTTGTGTGTTTTGTGTAATTAGTAACTGCCTGGACTTACACTTGTACCTCAATCGCCCCAATGTACGTACATAACCCCAAATTATTCTATTATTCTATTTTATTTAATTTGTTTTTTTTTTATTTGAATTATTTGGTGACAGTGAATGTCGTCTGTACATTATACGCTATGTACATGTTATAATACATGATGCTCCGCTTTTGGGCTGTACGTCCCCTCTCTTTAGTGCTTCTAATAACGATGAGTAAAAATATTATAAAAAGCGTTTGTTAGCGGCATAAGCTGGCCTTTGTCGCCACTTGGAGACAATGTTTCTCAGAAAAAAAAGTGCACCTTTGTTGTCACACTCAGAGATCATGTACAGCAATTCCCTCACTCAGATATGTGGTAGTATTTGTATTTTGCAGAAAAATATACAGGCTCTGTTACAAAAGTCTTGGTGTGTTTTGTCATTATTACCTCTTCTGGTTTTTGATTTTTCTATAAATATACACAGTTTGATTTTATGCATGGATGTAGAGGAGAGCAGATGGCATTGTACATTTTAGCCTCACTTTGACATGCGTGTTTACATCACAGCAGGTGGCATGGATTACTAGAAATGTCTGATGTTTGATAAAACCTGTAGAGCACATGTTTGGACACAACATCAGGGACTGTTTATGATGTTGAGGCTCAGTTATTTTTCCTCTATCCCTTTCAATAATCACATTGGAAGGAAAATATATAATTAAAAAGTATAAAGCATGCTGTTTCTTACATTACATCATGTACCATAAAACCTGGACCATTACCAACCACCTCCTCCTGTTAAAGCTGTTAAAAATCATCACCTCGCAAAAATAACTGACTTTTAATTGACCTTCTTTTTTCCTCATCATCAAATACTCAATTTCTGGTTAAGTTTTTTGTGTTTACTGAAAAATCTGGGGGAAAAAAAAAAAAAAAAAAATATATATATATATATATATATATATATATATACAGGGTGGGGAAGCAAAATTTACAATATTTTGAGGCAGGGATTGAAAGTGTATGACCAATTAGTTTATTGAAAGTCATGAGAATTTATTTGCCACAAGAAAATGTACATAATAGAAAATGTTTTTATTCTATGTGTCCTCCTTCTTTCTCAGTAACTGCCTTCACACGCTTCCTGAAACTTGCGCAAGTGTTCCTCAAATATTCGGGTGACAACTTCTCCCATTCTTCTTTAATAGTATCTTCCAGACTTTCTCGTAATAGTTTTGCTCATAGTCATTCTCTTCTTTCCATTATAAACAGTCTTAATGGACACTCCAACTATTTTTGAAATCTCCTTTGGTGTGACGAGTGCATTCAGCAAATCACACACTCTTTGCTTTCCTGATTATTCATATGGGCAAAAGTTTCTGAAGGTATGGATAATAGTGTTAGGTATGATTATGACATCAATATATGTTTGGTTTCAAAACAATTGATGTAGTGCCTGCTGAGAAAAAATAACTAAATGTTCATTGTAAATTTTGCTTCCCCACCCTGTATATATATTGACTTAGGAAATTACTTTAGGAATGTGATGAAATGTTGAAGAAAATCTTTAAAGAAACACTGCCTTCCTGAAAACAGGAGGGTCAACTAGGTTTATGTCTGAGAAATGAGTTCACAAATACAAACATGCACTTTCACAGTTATTCACAGTACAATGGTCAGAGAAGTGAAAAGGGTGATTTTCAGGAAAAAGGGGGTCAAGAATTAAATTTGATGGAAAAAATAGAAAAAGGGAGTTGGTCTCATATCATTATTATTTTCCTTTGTCTCCTTTTTCTTCCTCCTTTTTCAGTTTTACTTTAGTTGTTTGCGCTTCAACAAAAGACACATCCAACATCATTTTTATCTGAGGCTGAACCTGAACATGAGACCAGCTGTTTCTGAGTTATTCCTCCAAATCCAACTCATGACCAGTGTTACCTGAAGATGAGCCTCAGCTGATCCTCCATCTGGTTCATCCGCTGCTCTTCTCTCTTACACTGACGTTCCTTCACCTCCCTCCATCTGGACGCCAGCTCATTCCTCAGCTCGTCTTCTGAATACTTGTATTTCGATCCCCACTCAATGTGCAGCTCCGTCTCAACAGGACCAGCTGATATAACCTTTAGACCAGGGCTCAGTTCTTTCTCACAACTTCACACGTGAGCTTTCTCTGCATTTTCTACAGCTCATTTGAATTAATAATCAAAGTTTAAATGTTAAAAATTAAAGTTTATACTTCTTCCTACTCCTATTCCTTTTCGACCATGCAAAATTCAGACTTACATGTCCTTGAAGATAGATTCTGTTTATTTAAATGTTATTTTTGTTTTTGTCTTAATCTGATTCGTTTTGTTTTATTTTGTTTCTTTGCATGTTCTAAATCAATCAATTAATCAATCAGTCAAAGTCAGCCATCAAAACAGTAGTTTTTACTAACAGGCTTTCACTTCTTTACTCTGTTCTGTTATGTCACTTCTTGAGTTTTATATGAGATCTGTTTTAAAAACCTGATAATAAAAAAAAACATTTAATGAACAGCCATACAACTCTTGCCTGACAAAATATGATCAAAACACACATAAAGGTATATACAAATAGAAAACTTGAGTCATCAGTAAATAAACACGTGTGTTACCATGACAGATTCCTCAGCATTTAAAAAATAACCATAAATTAAAATTATTTCTAACAATAAATATTTGTAGTTTTTGTTTATCTATATAAATTTCTATCTAAATATCAGCAAATAACTTGAATTTCCCTCAGGATTCATAAAGTGTCTATCTATCTATCTATCTATCTATCTATCTATCTATCTATCTATCTATCTATCTATCTATCTATCTATCTATCTATCTATCAGCACAGAAATGGTTGGCTGATGTGCCCTTGAGCAAGCCACTAAACCTGTCATTTGGACCTGTAATGGCAGCCTAGGTTACAACATGTGGTGTTGTTGTGCACGTCCGACTATTGATGGGTTTAAAAAAGAGGTTCAGTTTCAGTGTGTGTTGCATGTAAAATATATATCCTATATTTACATTACAGACAACTCAGATGGAGCTGTGACTGATGAGTTACGTTGTAGTGTAAGTAATCGATGGTTTATCATTTTACCAGCTGCAGCTTTCGATTATTTTTGTAGTTGATTAGTCTATTGATTATTTTCTTCGATTTGATTCGATTAAAGGATTATTTGAATAGGTGAAATAAACAGTAAAAATGTGAAAAGAGACATGTCTGGAAATGACAACTTGCCCTTTATTCCAGAACCAGCTGAACCAATAACCCCAAAAAGTATAAAAGTAAAAAAGTAAAAGGATATATTAAACAATCTATACAGAAATAAAAGCAATAACAACAGCATAAAAGTGTATATAAAAATATCTATCTATCTATCTATCTATCTATCTATCTATCTATCTATCTATCTATCTATCTATCTATCTATCTATCTATCTATCTATCTATCTATCTATCTATCTATCTATCTATCTATCTATCTATCTATCTATCTATCTATCTATCATTGTAGGTTCATGATGCCTGCTGTGGTGAAATACAACCACCAGGGGGCGCCACATACCTGCACATACTCCTCTACAGCTGGTCTGCAGAGGACAGATGATCTATAACACATAACACATGGTTATAATAAATTATTGCTGTATATAACTTCTCATTTGTTAAACTTCACATAAAAATGTAAATATACACTTACAAAGAAAACCTAAAGGTGGTGGCCAAAAAGCAGAGGAAGAAGCATAACTTTTTTTTTTTTTTAAACTTGCAATGAAAGTGGACTTACAAGTATGGAAGTAATATCCGAAAAATATGGTTTAATTACATAAAAGCAGATAGCATCATGTCTTTTCTTTAATAAACAGTTGAAAAGTTAAAATATTCAAGGCACACAGACTTTTGATTGTACTTTAATACATTGCATTTTTCATTATATTAAGCAAATTACATTTCTGTACTTGTCATCTCTGGTTACTGAGGCAGACTGATGTAGAGACGTGCACTGTGTGAAAAAGACATTTCACAAAGTGGAACATTGTTACATTAATGCTCCTCTGATGTTAAATCACTGCCACCTGGTGGATAGAACAGGAACTGCCTCAGAGACTGATTAAAAAAACAAGTGGATGTAGTGGATGATTCTTCTACAGTGTTCTTTTGTATCAATCTTATTTTAGATTTATATGATAAAGTCATTTAGTGAGTTTAATCAGTGGTGTTTAACCTATTTTTTATCCTGATTTTCCTCTCAAATGAACTGCATATCAGAACATCAACATAGATATCATACATGTAAATATAAGTTAAACATAAGGTCACTGTGAATTGTGTGTCTTAATGTAGTGACTGTTGGGATGTGTGTAATCAAAGGGAGGAATTGTCTTAAACCTGCCATAAATACTGTCACAGGGCATATGGATTCAGACTGCTTAAGTTTATTTTTAGTAGGCTGGTTGATGTCCATAGATTGTTGGCGAGCCGTCTGCAGATGAGCAGGATGCCAGAATAAAGGGCGAAGGTGTAAGTGTTGGATGTTGTTTGTGCTGATGCATGTATCTGTGAGAACGACTGCAAACGCAAACACACATAAACTGCATGTGTCTGTTTATACAGGTGGGGTTTTAATCCAGACAAACTTTCAAAGCTTTTTAGAAACAGACAATGACAAGGTAAACCCACCAAACCTGAGCTGTGTTTATAAGTCAGCTGTCACACCCTTTGCACAAAGTGTTTACACGGCGGATGCATGTGTGTGTTTCCTGTGTTTATACATTATAATCTAAAATTCGACCATGCAAACACATTACTAAGAGCAACACTGAACTGTAGGATGTAAAGTGTATAATATGTGCTGTTTCTCTGGGTGAATGTTTCTTTTTAAAACACAGTCCTGCGGCTCATTTGACAGTGTGATGTCAGCGTTTCAGTAATCTAAGACTAAAAACAACACCTTTCACAGAGAGCAGTTAAAAGAACAAAGCTTTATCTTTCATGGTAACATGATCAGGTCTTTTAAATACCTGATGCTCATCTGTGTGTGTGTGTGTATGTGTGTGCGTGTGCGTGTGCGTGTGCGTGTGTGTGTGTGTGTGAGGGTGTGTGTGTGTGTGTGTGTGTGTGTGTGTTTGCGTGGCTCATGCACTCTACTGTCTGTGGCTGCATTTTTAATCCAGTTCAAACCAGTTTCTGTTTATCAGTCGGACAGAAGCAGCCTGTATAGTAGAAGCCAAAACATTATTCATGTGACCTCTCATCATTTGTGTGTGCGGGAGGGTTTTCTTCTTCTTTGTTGGTGTTGGTGTTTGTGTGTGTTTGTACTGGTATGGCAGATCGCTGTGTAATTATGAGTCAAGGTAAAACTCTGAACTAACAAAGACACGAGCTCGTATAAGCAGTGGAGTATTTCTGTGTGAAGAAGTGCAGCGTTGGCAGAAGTGCTCCAGTTCGTCAACAAGTAAAGTTTGTTCTGAATGTGTGCTGACTCAAGACAGAAACACATTCCCAAAATGTGTTGTGGGAGGTTTGACAACTCCAAGGTCTTGGATACAAAATAATCATAAAGGATATGAGCATTGACCTGAGTAGTTGTGTTCTACTGCATTTTTTTCATCATGCTCAAAAAACTGAAAATGTCTTATGTCACGGTTAATTTGAGGAAAACAAGCAGCGTAAGACTAACAGCGTGGCTAAAAATGTGGAGCATCTGATCAAATCTGGGTCATGGAGGCAGCATGAATAACTTCTAGCCCTTTGAGTCTTTCATTACAGTGACAATGTGATGATTCAATGGTCTCAGCAGACGTTTCATCAGTCAGAATATTTATATTAGGTATCAGAATGCCGCCTTTGAATTCAGCTGCTAAACAAAATGTTGTTTACAAAGGGGTTATATGCGAATACATACTTTTCAGTATAAGACGCTTTTATCAACAACACCAAGGCTGCCAGGATATCAGACAAGAACGCCTTTCTGAACTCCAATTCAACAATATTTTCCTTTTGATATCAGAACAATGGATCGTTGACCTAAATGTGTGTCTTTGGGACTTTTCAGTTGTACTGGTCAGTTTAAAACATATGTTAGAAAAGTAATCAGATCTAATAACTTAGATTTACTCTTTAAAACCTGACGTGTCATCGCTGACACACGCTGCACATATACAGTTTGGATGGTTGTAACTTTCACTGTTTGTGCAATTGGAAAAAATTCCAACGATTTCTGAAACCTGAGAATTGTGCTTTATAGGCTTTATTGGGTCATTACAATAATTTCACTCATACCTGTATTAGAAGACCACTACAGAAGGTCCAGAATGCGACAGCGTGTCCGGTCTTCAGTCAGCCTAAAAGGGCACATGTCACCCCCTTACTCATTGAGTTACACTGGCGACCCATAGCTGCCCGCATCCAATTCAAATCATTAATCCCAGCCTACAAAGTTCTCCATGGGTCTGCTCCTACCTTCTTAGGTGCGCTGATAAAAGCTTATGTTGCCCCACGACCACTCTGCTCATCTAGGGAATGTTGTCTGGTAGTCCCGAAACCTTGCACAAGACAATCCAGGCTCTTTTCATGGGTCGTTCCAAATTGGTGGAACGATCTACCAAGCACGACCAGAACAGAGGCGTCCCTGCCTATCTTCAAGAAGCTCCTGAAGACCCAGCTCTTCAGAGAGCACCTCCTGTCCTAGCACTGTCAAACATTCCATTTTAAATATAATATTATGGTTATTCTGTTGTTTTACTTGTTATTTTTATTTCACTGTTTTAATTGTACAGCTGTTCTTATGTCTTCTTAATCTATTCTTGTATTTTTAGTCTATAATTTTGCTTTTTAATCTTCTGTGCGACACTGTTTATAATTGTACAGCTGCTTTGTGTCTTTAATCTATTCTTGTATTTTATTTTATTTTATTTTTTATTATTTATTTTTTTAATTTTGGTTTTCCCCTGTAAATCACTTTGGAAAAAAGCGTCTGCCAAATGCATAAATGTAAACGTAGACGCTGGAGAAGAAGCCATTTTAGCAGTATTACAACATGCAGTAAATTGTACATGACTGCTAGATTTTGAAAGTTCTAAGTGCTCTAGAAAAATGGGCAAAAGACCTCACTCACAGCATGTTTTCTAACCTTTTTATAATCAAAATAAGAAAAAAAGTCCAGACAGACCATTTTAGGCTTAGGGTTTAAAAGGGTTAATGAATGAAAGAACTAGAAATCATGTTGTTTTACATTCCTAACAGTGTAAATCTGTTAGCTAGTACATCAATCTGCCCAAGACTGAGAAAAAAATAGCATTCAACACTTACATCAGCACTGAAAATACCAACCTACAGATGGATGCTGAGTTGTGAGGATTGCTCTATTACTTGTTCCAGCCTTTGAGATATACTTACATGAATCATCTCCATCCCCTAGGGGACATAAACATCTCCAAATGTTATTAAAATCCAGGGGAAAAATTCTCCCAAAAACAAATTCCACTGTTCTTGGTGCTGGTTGTGTAACAAATGACATCACAGTCAAGCTCACACGCAGCAGATCTACACTGATATCTAATGAGTAGCAGTGAAAGTCTTAACCTGGTAGTAACTGAAGTGAAAAGGCTGTTATTGGCACTTGAAGGTTTAAAGTGGTGGTGTCAAACACGTGGCCCGAAGGCCAAAACCAGCCTGTCAAAAGTTCCAACCCAGTGGGATGAATTTTTGAAGTGCAAAAATGACACTGAAGCTATTCACAGTCAAGGATGTCGAACCCGTTTTAGTTCAGGAGCCACATACAGACAAATACAGACCCCGCCTCTCACAACAAACCCCACCCCTCACACACATTGTGTCTTATTTTGGCATTAATCCAGCTGATGACATCATGTCTATGCATGTGGTGATGTCAGCATATTAACTGCCTCTGTATGTGTGCCAAGTCTGAAGTAAACTGAGAGAAAATTGATGTTTTTATTGACGTGAAATTTTGCCCATTATAAGTAAATGGGAGAAGAAAAAAGACTGGAAAAATTCATAAAAAATGTTAACTTTGACCTACTTTTCCCAAATAGTAATCACAGTCTAGTCTGGGTCACTGGCAATCTATAAAGTCAGTTTGGTATGAATTCAACCAATAGTTTTGCTGCTAGAGTGAAAAACAAACAAACTAACTAACTAACGCCTGTACCAAAAACAATACCCCCCAGCCAGCATGTCCATGTGGGCCCCAGAAGGGTTACAACTGGGCTGCATAAGGGGTTTATCTGCAGTTTCCACGGTGGCCCCACATGTGTTTGCCCATATCAGAATCAGAATCAGAATCAAAATCTCTTTATTGTCATTGTACCAAGTACAACAAAACTGAGGTAAAGCTCTCAGGTTCAGTGCAAGAATTTACAGACAGACAGCAAATATCAGTAAAACAACAACAAATATCAGTAAAAGGCACAGTTATTTACATTAAAAAATTTTTTTAAAGTATTGTAAACTAAGATATTTGTAAAACATAGAATTTAAGTAGTGCAAATAACATGACAGATAAATATTGTGGGATAAATAGTGTGAAGAATAAATAATATGAGATATTCAGATAGCTGATTCTGATTCTGGTATGTGGGGCCGCCATGGAAACTGCGGACAAACCCAAATGGGACCCTTAAATGCAGCCCAAATGGAACCCTTCCAGGGCCCACATGGACATGCTGTCTGGGCCCTTGCCTCCCCTTCAGGGGTGGGGTAATAATGACATAATAACCTATATATGATGACAACAAATTTTCTTCTTGATTTAATGTGGAAACCCCCACAATATACTATGAAAATATTTACATTTACAAACTATCCTTTACAATCAAATGTGAATAACCTGAACAAATATGAACAACCTGAAATGTGGAAAGAAAATTATGTGTAATTTGAACAATATTCTGCCTGTTACTAAATGTTTTGGGCATTTGTAGATCCACTGTGATCTGTAATTGATCTGTTTGTATGTTTGTGTAACATTGTGTGTAATATATATAAGCTGAGGCCTAATATTGTTGAAACTGTATTTATTTTTCTTACAAAATCTCAGCTTTTTCATGTTATTCACTTTTTTTTTGTGAAAGGACAGTCTGTAAATCTAATATTTTCATAATTTAGTCGATTTTTTTTTTTTTTTTTTTTTTTTTTTTTTTTGCACTAAAACAAAGAGTAAAACTTGGAGTTGTCATTATTTCTAGGTTATTATGTTATTATTTTCCTGGTCTGGCCCTTTGAAATCGAATAGAGGCAAGGCAAGGCAAGTTTACAGGGTGGGGAAGCAAAATTTACAATGAATATTTAGTTGTTTTTTCTCAGCAGACACTACATCAATTGTTTTGAAACCAAACATATATTGATGTCATATTCATACCTAACACTATTATCCATACCTTTGCAGAAACTTTTGCCCATATGAGTAATCAGGAAAGCAAACGTCAAAGAGTGTGTGATTTGCTGAATGCACTCGTCACACCAAAGGAGATTTCAAAAATAGTTGGAGTGTCCATAAAGACTGTTTATAATGTAAAGAAGAGAATGACTATGAGCAAAACTATTACGAGAAAGTCTGGGAGATACTATTAAAGAAGAATGGGAGAAGCTGTAACCCGAATATTTGAGGAACACTTGCGCAAGTTTCAGGAAGCGTGTGAAGGCAGTTATTGAGAAAGAAGGAGGACACATAGAATAAAAACATTTTCTATTATGTCAATTTTCTTGTGGCAAATAAATTCTCATGACTTTCAATAAACTAACTGGTCATACACTGTCTTTCAATCCCTGCCTCAAAATATTGTAAATTTTGCTTCCCCACCCTGTATTTGTATTGCACATTTCAGCGACAAAGCAATTCAAGGTGCTTCACACAGGACACTGAAATACAACGATAAGGGAAAAAGAAACACATTTAAAACATTATAAAAGAAACACGTAAAAGGTGATTAAAAACAACAAGTAAGAAAACCCCACATAAAACCCAAAAATATAAAAACACAGACATATTAAAGTAAGAGTTGCAGTGCAGAGTTTCGAAGGAGAATATAAAATTTAAAAAGTAAAAAGCCTTGAGCTGAATGTGGCCCCTCAACTAAAATGAGTTTGACACTACTGGTCTAAAGTGACTTCTGTATGGCTTTGACGGTGCCATAAACTGAAAGGTCAGAAGGTCCCGTCAGCCTGCGGGGTCGGCCCACCAGTGACCAGTGATATTTCTGTACAGATCATCACTAACCCGTGTTGACAGACTGACAAACGATCATCGAGGAATTCAGCCGCAGATCCACTTAAGTCAGACCGCTTCATGCTTTGCGTCTTGAATGATTCCAAAGTGTGATTGGATTCCTAGGGATTCCTTTGACCCATCCTCCATACAACAAATCCCTGTTTAACCTATAAACACAGACCAGCACCACATTGCTTTGCTTTTATGTCATTTGTCATTTGTCAAAATGAAACAACAACAAAAAACATGTCTTGTGTAAGCTTTTCCCCCTGTTCATTGCAGGTTACGAAATAGCGTGACTGAAAATAGAATTACTCCAAAACACTAAATCTATTTTTTTCCACTGATATACTTTGCCAGTTCTCAGTCTGCAATAAGGAATTGGGTCAGCAGCTCACGTGTGCTCTGTCCTACATCTGCTGGGCCTGTATGTGCAGCAGCGTAGACGGCAGAAAGCAGCAGAACACGCGCTTCTGCCGACTGCGTGGAGAGGATGAAGGAGCAGCTGCTGCAGACACCTCAGGCCTCACACTGTGGAGTGTAGACAAGGAACACAGAAACCGTTTGACAGCTCATTTAACCCCTTCACACCTGGACTTCCTCCTGAGAAGCAACACAGCAGCTGGGGCTGGTCTGAGTTAACACTGGCTGCAGTGAAATGAACTATTAGCAGGGTGGGTTCCAGATGATGATGATGATGATGATGATGATGATGATTACATATTATTATTATTATTATTATTATTATTATTATTATTATTATTATTATTATTATTATTATTATTACATTGCCATGTAACTGAAAAAACACAGGGGTTTATATAAAAATTTAAATAGTTAGAAGAAAAAAACACATTTTTGTCATAACTCCAAATTATTATTATTTTTGTCTCTCCCAAGTGATTCATCACCGTTTATTATAATATTATCCTCTGTCTTTTTCAGTGAAAATCAGGCATTTTCCTATATTTCATTCACTGATCTTATAAATGTTCATAGAAACTCAGAGTAAATTCAAAGAATATCAGAAAAAATTTTGGAAAAGGTGACTTTTTCAACAAAATATAGCATTAACTGAACATATAAACAAGTGTTTCCATCCACTGTCATTAATCAAACTCTATGGGTTTTACTGGTGAATCAGTGTTGTAGAAGATGACGGTGTTTCTATGACCAACGTCCAAATGGGTCATATCTGATGACCACGAAAAGATGAGAAACTGCATTTTACCTGAATTATTAATAGGGTTAGTGTTTCAACAGTTATTAAACATTTTAGATCAGGAGATGCTTTTGGTCAGTGGTGCCTGTTTGGGTCTTTTTGGTTTTAAAGGAAATAGTCACAGGAAATGGGTTTTCATTGGTGATAAAAGCAAAAACAAATAATCAAGGTTAAATCAGTAAAACAATTAAAACCTGTTTTGATATGAGTCTGTTGAAATATGATTAAAAATTGTTTTCTTCAATGCAATTTAATGCAGATTTGTTTAAAAGTGCACACTAAATCTGAAAAGTGCTGAAAATGTCATCTATAAGTCAACATTATGAGATAACATTAGAGACTTTTCCTGCTTTTTTTTTTTATCTCTGAAAGATGTGATGTAACTCTACTCCCTTAAAACTGGTTACCTCCAATGCTGAAAACCACTCAAATCAAAATTAGACACAAAGTTAAGATGCAACAATCACTTTGTTATTTTATAAAATAAACCTTTAATTTTATAAAAACTTGATCATGATAATAACAATAATATAATGCACAGAAATGGAAGAAACAGCAACAGAGTATATGAAACTAGTGCAAAAAAATCACAAATACAAAAATATATTGCACTTGGTACTTTTTTTAGGTGGAAGAAGTCATGTTTGAACAACATTCTCAATTTGATATATTCATCTTGTAAACATTTATCTTTTTATACTTTGATATTCTTTTCTGAAGCAGGTAGCTTTTTAATATCTGCGTCTGGAAAAATCTACAGCGAGAGAAGCTTTAGTTCAGAGCAGAAACCAACAGGCGACTTATGGTACGTAATCAGGGTTGGTCGGAGTTGTGCTTTTTGCTAGACCCTGTCTGGCTGGATACCTGATTCACACACACATACACACACACACACACATACACACATACACACATACACATACTTTCTCTCTCTCAAACACATTCATTACTAGTTGAGCTTTACTTTAAGTGCTCGAGGTGGTTGTTTATGAAACACATTTCCGCAGTTAACTACCAGAAATTTCATCTGGCTATTTCGCTTGCTCCTTTTTTTTTCTTTTTTTTTAATTTCTTAGTTCATTTTTGTTCACGCAAAGTTAGCTTTACCTCCACCTGAAGCTCAGCGGCGCCTTTAGGCCACAGTCTCAAGCTCAAACTACCATTAAACTAAACAGAGCTTCTGTCCTGTTGTAAATGTGCCATTTAGATTAAAGAGTACAATATTGTTTACATCTCTGGACAGAATCTAGCATATAAACCTGCAAAACCTGCAGTATATTAAACCACCGATAGAAAACAGTAATTACGGTATGTGCAAATCTCATGGTGAGGCAGGAGGATCTTCTGACCACTGGGAGTGCTGTTTTCACTTTGCCTCGTCATAGTCTTACAGTGGTGTCAGAGGACAGGATAGAGAGGATCCAGCATGGCTTGAAATCCCTGGTCCATACGTTCAACAGTCACCGAATACTCTCACAGCTGGCGTGCCCGGGTCAGGGAGGGTCTCGCCTTATTTATGGAGATGTATTATCTGGAGGGAAGCCAGCTATGTGGGTCTGTAGCTAACATTGGTGGGATCCTGAGCTGAGGAAGCTCCGGCTGGTCATACAGAAGTCTTCTGAGCTGCTCAGATCACTTCAGCGGGATGGGCACGCGTCAGGTCTCCTGACATCCGAAGCCCCGCACACCTCCACGGGGTCAGGGTACGGGTCAACCTGGGGGGGAGGGGGAATCACATGTTTAGAGACGGCTCATGAAAGGAGAGTGGCAAAAAAGAAACATAAAACCAACTGTCATGTTTTCAAAAAGCTGGACTTTTTATATGTGAATTCATGCTTTTGATGTTGTCACCTCAATTAATAAGATAAGATAAGATAAGATAAGATAAGATAAGATAAGATAAGATAAGATAAGATAAGATAAGATAAGATAAAATAAGACATTATTTGTCCCATCGTGGGGAAATTTCAGTTAGCACAAAAAACAAAAATGAGTGAAAAAATTAAAATATAAAGAGAAAAATAAAAGATTTGGTATTTATATAAATATTTATAGAACTAAAGAATTAGAATTAAAAATCTAATATTATTTACATATTTACATCATCATAATCTGTTCTAACAAAACATAAATAATTAACTTTACATTGAATCACATCCAGTATTGATCTAATCTGTCACAAGGCTCTTGTTATTTTACTTCATTCTTAACTTGCAGTGTTTTTTAACTGTTTTTAGACCTGTGTCCACATGTATGTATCTTGTCAAAAGTTTAGTCTTTGTTGATTTTAATGTTGTTTTGTCATATTGTTTTTGTTTGTTTGTTTGCTTGTTTGTTATAAACTAACCACAGACATGTTCTGCAAACTAGCTACAATAGCTACAAGTCCTATATACATATTAAAATGTAACAATGGTTAAATGTATTGTCCCTGTCAAATGACATTTAAATAAATAAATAACAACATGTATTTTCATTAATTTAGTTAAATTTTCTTCCGTGAAAGAAACAATGATGCAACTCATAAACAAACACTAATAGTCCTAGTGTAGTATGAGTCCTAGTGTGTCTGTCATTATTTTTATTTCTTTTTTTGCTGCTGAAATGGACTGTCATATTTTGCAACATCCATCTTTTTTGTTGTTTTTGTATTAATTTTCATCTCAGAGTTCAACAAACTACCGCATACAATCATCATGTACTTCTGCTGTTCTCGTTTATGGTCAATGACGTTTCAGAGAAGCATGACCGTGACAACCGCTAACAGGTCTCAGCTTGTTTGTGTCTATTTTCAGAATAAATAAAGTGTATCTGCGTGAGTGTGAGTGTGTGTGGGTATAAACTGTACCTCTGAGTAGAGTGGCGGGGGCAGATATCTGAACTCTGTGATGTATGTTAGCACAGATCCCTGCTCCTCTCCCTCCTCGTCGGACCTATCACAGCCCTGCAGACAATCCCTCCTGTGAGACTCTGATATTGCCAGGTCACTGTAGCTTGGCGGTGCTGCAAGAGAGACGAACCAGCAACGTCAGAGATGCGTTTTGTGTTATGAATTCATGAGAAGAATCAGGTTAAGAAGGGGTAAACATGATGAAAAAGACCGTTTCATGTGAATGTATGTTTCATAAGTTTAACAACAGGGATGGGACCACAGTACCAGTTTGGGAGCAATTCTGGTCTTACATAACTATGACTGACAGTCAGCAAGATGACAGCTGAACTACTTCCCTCTAGTATTTATTTATTTATCTATTTTATTTCATTTTATTGTATTTCTCTTCTAGGGAACTTCCACACTTTGTAGCATTTTTGATACTTTTCATGTATGTATAGAAGCCCTGTTTGTTAACATTAAGCAACATTGTATGATTGCCGTGTACCAAGTGAAAATTCCAATAAAAACTTGACTAAAAAAAAAAAAAGAAGAAGAAGAATCAGGTTTGTGTGTGTTTTTGCAGGGCATACCTTCGGGTCTCTCTGTCAGGCCCAGCCAGTTCAAAGTGCTGCAGTTGCTGCTGATACTGGATGTACGAGTGGCGCAAGCATGAAGAGGTATGGTCCCGATCACCAGCGGCAATGAGAGAGACAAATTCAACCCCCCAGGAACGTCCACATACACCTGCAAACAGAGAGGAACAGTCGGCAACACAGAAATAAATAAATATTTTAAAAAATTAAGGGAGGAGTCAAACAAACCACAGTACAAATTTTATTTCCCAGACCTGTTTTATCAGATCAGTTGTGATGAAGTACAGCCTCTGGGGTTCTTATTTTATTTTGGCTGCATATATTACATAACTGCATTGTGCGCTTGTTACAGCTCGTGTTAATTCCCTCCTTAATACAAGCACATGACCTTATGAAGCTCACACAGATGCCACGCAACAACCTTCATGAAATCCTGCCACCCACATGTTTTCTCACTGCAATTTCGGTTTTGAAAATGTTGAAAATAAACCTGATATTTACATGTTAGACACAGCAGTAGACTTTCACTTTCTTCTTTAAATGAAAGTAAAACAGAATAGGCTGTTAGCAGGTTATTAATAGGAACTGATACGTAAAAGTGGGGGTTTGCTGTTATTGTTGTTGTTGTTTACTTTAGAAGCGTCAAGTCTTGGTCTAGACCAACTCTAAATTTAAAGAGTCATGAGATTACTTTTGTTATGATTTGGGGATATATAAAATTTGATTGATTGATTGATTGATTGATTGATTGATTGATTGATTGATTGATTGATTGATTGATTGGGTTGGTTGGTTGGTTGGTTGGTTGACTTTCTGTTGGTGTTAAGTGAAGTTGTAGTGGGATATTAATGGGTTGCTGTATGGTTATTTTCCAGTGCATCTAATCCAGCCTGATGTATGTATGTATGTTTAGTATTTAGTAGTAGTATTTTTTGTGATTTTTTTGGAATTAAGAGAGAGTAATTATAATTGTAATTGTAATTATATTATATTGTAATATAATTGTAATTCTAATTTCAGAGATCTTTATGTTTGTGAATGGACTAAAGTGAGGACAAATGTGAAGTCTAGATGGACTGGGGTTGTGGGTGTGAAGTTATGGAAAGGACCTGATGATGAATTTAAGTTATTCACTCCTTGGCAAAGTTTAAAAAAAAAAACCTTAAGTTTAAAATTATTTTGGAATATTGAATTGAAATGGTAGATATGTTTTTGCTGTTGTTGATTTTTTTTTTTTTTTCCTGGTTATGGTGTGAATGCTCGATACTGTACACATTTAATTTAATGTAAGCAGTGTATCAGGTGAAAAGGATAGGTAAAAATATAAGCGTTTGCTTCTAGCCTATTTCTCTTTTTGTTTTTATGTTTGTTTTACTTATTGCACTACGTGCAATGATGAATGTACAAACCAAAATAAATACATTAATTCATTTAATGCCTCAGGAAATGAAACAATTTCAATCTAACTATAGAATAATTTGTTGAGAAAAACTGATAAAATCAGTGTAAAAACTCAGTTTTGCCTTTTCATATCAGTATTCCTGAGTGAGATCCATGAGGAGATGCTCTCATTTCTAATTTCCCTGATTTTATTCATAATTACACATGACTTTACAAAACATTTGTTAACTCACCACCAGTGCGTACTCCACTCTGATGATGGGGCAGTCCAGGATGGAAGGGGATACTGGAGGTATCTTGAGCAGTTTGCCCTCCCAGCTCTGGCTCTTCCCCTGTGGCAGAGGGTCTCCTCGCAAATTGGACACCAGCTGCTCGATCTGCTTCCCCTTGCCCTTAGCAAAAAAGGTTTGCGTCTGGTACAGCGCTGCCTTGGGCACCACGACGCGGGACGAGCAGTTCTCCACCTCGGCAAAGATTTGGATAGACTCACCTTGGAAAGAGGGAAGAAGAAATCAGCCTGTCAGACTGAGAGAGAAACGAAATAAGTGAAGAATCGTGAAGACGTCAAAAGGGAGAGTAAAAGGATGTGAAAAGGGAGGGGTCGGCTCACCTGGTGTGTAGCCCTTTCGTTCGATCTTGGCACTGAGGGAGATTGGTCCTGAAGCGCAGAACCAGCAGCACAGTGTCTTCTCCTTGGTACCAGCCTGAGGGGCCTGTTCGCACACAATCATCTGTTTTAACTGAAAACATAAGTACCATTCCTGCCTTCTTAAAATAAATGAACCATGTGCAGTCTGCCTACCAGCAGCAGCGGCGTGTTGATGTCGATGTGTTCAAACACAATGAACTCTTTCTTGACTTTCACAGGGAGCAGCCATGGACGGTGCAGTTCAGCTTTCACCCAGTACCTCACACTGCCATGCTTCCCTTCAAAGGAAGTGGCCAAGGCCCTGATAGATGGGAAAGGAAGGGCGGAGGGAAAAAGAAAAAAACAAAAAAAGAGCATGAGGAAGTGTGGGTGGTCTGTGACTGTAAATGGTCTCTGACATGCACTGGTAGGTTCATACATGTGCATGCGTGAAACAGCGTTTACTCACATCTGAGGCAGGTTGAAGCTGAACGCAAACTCGTGTAAGCCTGCATGCAGAACAGTCAGGCCTTCCTCTGGACAGTCCTCATCTGAAAAAAAAAAAAAAAAAAAACAGGACACATTTCAGATTACATTCAGCACTGGGGTTACACCCTGTCTGAAACAGTATAGACGTCAGATCTACGTCACTGTCAACTCTTATCACTTCACCTCTGAAGACATATTTCAGACTTAGGGGCACAGTGGAAGAGAATGAGATGACACAAAGTACAAAAAATAGATTATTTACTAAACCATACAGAGAGGACACACAAAAAAAGTTGTTTCAGGAAAAAGAATTGAGTCTTTTTTATGACCACTGATACTGAAGTTTGAAAATAAATTCAGTTAATGCCCTTCTTCACTTCTCCAATGATCACATCACCCATTAATGTATTTGAATCTGTTAAAGTTTAGTTTTCTGGTGCCAAATCTTAAAATAACAATATGCTGGACTTAATTACTATTATTATTCAAGTGGCTGAAATAATATGATGTGGTATAAGGAATGCTTTTAACTCGCTGCGATGGTCTAAAGTCCTCCACTACAAAACTGACATAAATATTTGTTCATGGAGTGTTTGAGTTTCTTTCTGCAGGGCGACGTATGTGCCAAGTTTGACACCAGAAATCTGTTTTCCTGCTCAGTTTAAGGAAAAGGTGTCACTGCGCTCACTGTTAGTCTGAAATATTGGAACGTCAAAAACAAGTGTCAACAAAAAAGAGAGTGTGTAACTAACAGTAAATAGTGTGTTGTGGGTATCAAAGGAATTCTCGGTGATGTAGGAAATATAAGTCCAGCAGTTTATAGCCTAAATATTTACAATTTTAGAGGATATAATACCTTTTTATGGACAAAATATATAAGAAACAAATTACACTGGTCTGCGATATTTTAGAAATTATTTGCCTCAGAGTTTAAACACACTAAATCTTACATACTTTAATAAGATTAATTGGAAAACAAATGACAAAAGTGCTGGTTGGATGATATTTACAATGTATATGATGAAGTGTTATTTACACATATGGGTTTATGTACATTTATGTAGTTGATTCATAAATATTCCAGTATAAGGAACCTGAAAAGTGAATGGGCAGACAGTGTTTGGAAGCAGATCTGAGACAGACATTCCTTTTCATTTCAGTAAAACACATTCTCTTATTAATTCAGTTTCACATTTTAATCCAAAACTGACAGTATTTTAACTTTTTGTTTCTTAATTGCTTTTTATTCTAGAGCACAGGTGTCAAACATGTGGCCCGGGGACAAAATCCAGCCCTCCAAAGGGTCCAGTCCGGCCCTGTGGATGCATTTGTGAAATGCAAAAATTACACTTAGATATTAACGATCCTTTTAGTTCAGGTTCCACATTCAGACCAATTCAGTCTCAAGTGGGTCAGACCAATAAAATACTGTTATAATAACATAGAAATAATGACAACTCCAGATTTTTCTCTTTGTAAATGTAAATATTTTCATGTATTTACACTAAAACAAAGTATAATCTCGCAAAAAATGTGAATAACCTGAACAAATATGAACAACCTGAAATGTCTTAAGAGAAGTAAGTACAATTTAAACAATATTCTGCCTGTTATTAAATGTTTTGTGTGTTTGTGGATCCACTGTCACCTGTCTGTTATAATGTACATGTGTAAATGATAAACTGAGGCAGAATATTGTTAAAATTACACTTATTTTTTTCAGTTTGTTGATGTTATTCACATCTTTTGAAAGGATAGTTTGTAAATGTAAACCTTTTCATAATGTACATTTACTTTTTTCGCTCTAAAACAGAGAAAATTTTGGATTGGACATTATTTATATATTATTATGTTATTATTTAACTGGTTCGGCCCACTTCAGATCAAATGTAGCTGAATGTGGCCCCTGAACTAAAATGAGTTTGACACCCCTGTTTTAGAGTGTGTTTTTTTCCACTTATAGACCAGTGTTAAAGAGTGTGTTTTATGTGTTGATTACACATATTCACAAGTTAATGATATAATGTTTATAGAAAATTATGTTACATTAAATGTTTTGTATGTTTGTAGATCCACTGTCACCTGTACAGTATAATGTACATGTGTAAATGATAAACTGAGGCAGAATATTGATAAAACTCCACTTATTTTTTCAGTTTGTTGATGTTATTCACATCATTTGAAAGGATAGTTTGTAAATGTAAACCTTTTCATAATGCACATTTACTTTTTTCGCTCTAAAACAGAGAAAATTTTGGATTGAACATTATTTATATATTATTATGTTATTATTTAACTGGTTCGGCCCACTTCAGATCAAATGTAGCTGAAGGTGACCCCTGAACTAAAATGAGTTTGACACCCCTGTTCTAGAGTGTTGTTGTTTTTTTGTTTTTTTTTTCCACTTATAGACCACTTTTAAAGAGTGTGTTTTATGTGTTGATTACACATATTCACAAGTTAATGATAGAATGTTTATGGAAAATTGTGTTACATTAAACTTTATTTTATTTTAATATATAAAACCATAATTTGTTCACTTAAAATACAGAGTAAAAGCAGGCTATAAATGGGAGTCATAAAGAGCTGCTGAGGAAACACACCCAGAGAGGCACAGAACATGACCTCTAGCCACTTCCTCATTTCTACTATTATTGTTTGTGTTGAGAATTCTCTTTAAATGTCGCCGTTCGACCCTGTTGAACTCCAGTTTTCTGCCACCTCAGCACTCTTTTCATTTAATCCCGCATCTCTGCACTTTGTGAGTCCGTCTGTGTGTGTTCATATGTGTGAGAGGAGTCATAAAAAGGCTCGTATGCGTCTGGGTTTGTGCGTATGTGTGCGTGCGTGCGTGCACGAGCGCGGGCGCGTCAAGTCACCGGCACCACAGAGCAAGCAGGAGTAGACCGGTATGAACCAGACTGAGCAGCTTCCTTCAGCTGGAAACTCCAACGCATGCATTACAACTCGGCTTCCCATTGGTGCAGAATGTGACATGAATTAGAGCTCGACTTCTGATTGGCTCAGCCCCTGACAGGCCCCTGCCCACATTTGTACAGCCATGTGGTGTGTGGCGTGAAAGGACGAGGAAGAAGAGGAGGAGGAGGAGGTAGTGGTGGTGAAGTGGGGAGATGGAGGAAGGGTGTAGTAACTGCACCAACTGTGAACTCCAGGTAGACCCACGCAAAGCCTCAGAGTGGGAAAAAATGATGAGGAAAAAAAAAAAAACAACACCTGCTGCATTTGCATGGTTTTATTCATCAGCAGAACCATCCAACAAGTTTCCCATCAGCCCTTGCTTCCAGGCATAAACATTTCCCTCCTATAATTTTATTTTCCGTTGACCTTTTTATGACTGTTATCATTGTATCGTGAATAAACAACACACTGACAGAATGTGTTTATATAAAGTCCTCAGAAGTTTGGATCCTCCTCTGTCCTAATGATGATGATGATGATGATGATGATGAGGAGGAATATGATGATGATGATGGAGAAATGACCCTTAAAATATAATCTAGCACAGTTTCAGAGAAAAATCCATATTATATCATGGTTTTATCCAGTAAAGAAGAAACATTATTATTATTATTATTATTATTATTATTATTATTATTATTATTATTATTATTATTAATTTATTTATTTATTTATTTAGGTGGGGGTGGGTGCTGCAAAAATAAAATAAAATAAACTATACAACTTTTTCTAACCAATTGGAAACATGAGCAGGCGCTGATGTAACAGTTCCCCACACTGGGTTTTGCGCATCTTGCAACAAATTTCCATACATAACTTTCTCCGTCATTTATTTGCATGGTGTTTTACAAGTGTGTTACAGTTCGGAGGTGGTACAGTGCAGGGCTTTGCAAGCAGCTCAGATATTAGTCCTCACACATAACAATCTGCTGTGCACACACACACACACACACACACACACACACACACACACACACACACACACACACACACATCCATGCAGAAGCGGTCTGGTCCTCCTCCCCTCCCCTCCTCCCCTCCCCTCCCTCTCTGGCAGTTTCTGAACAGGTTTGAACCGCTTCTAACAAAGGGAGTTGCCTGAGCTAGACTTCAAGATGTAATCAGCCTAAATGGATCGATTTTCCCATGTTTGCGTGTTTTCTGTTTTGTCGAACACCAGTCTTATTTGCGCACTTTAGATTTTCGGCTCGATTTTTATAATATTTCTTCCCAGGGTTTCATACATCGATCGCAACTTTTCTCCCCGAAGCAAACTGTGATGCCAGGATGCAGATTACTGGAAACAGAGGCATTTAAAGCTCCACACTGTCTGTCAGTGTTGGTTTTGCAACTAAAAAGCATAATTCTACACATATGAAAGGGTGTGTGTGAATGTGTGTGTGTGTTGGTTTGATGGAAGTGAGGTACTGAACCCAGGCACCGCATCAGCTGTTGCATCAGCACCACACGCACACTGATGGGCTGCAGGTTTGGGGGGGTTCACTGTTGTTTTGGACACCACTGCACCCTCCATGTTAGGAAAAAAGTTTCAGACTAACTCGCATCAACACACTGATGAACAAACACACTGCTGTCAAAAGTTTGCAGTCATCAGCTGAGGCGCATCCCTCCACCCTCTGCGCCACTAACCCTGTGCACACTTTACACTTTCTTACCTCTCTCCTCTCCTATCAAAGTGTCGTAGTGGTGGAGATATTCCACCTCCTCCGTGTAGTTCTGAGTGTAAGCCGTGTTGGCCCCGGCGTTCCGAGACTCCGTCCATCGGACCTTGGCGACTCCTCTTGCGGTTATATCCAGACTCTTGACCCGCACATCCCCGGTCACCTCCACCACCACCCTCCCTGACACCAGGTCCCCACCGGAGTACGCCGGCAGGTTGTTCTCATTCAGACTGTCAAAGTAGATTGCCAAGGCCCTCACTTTGCCCAGTACCATGATGGCAAATTAAAAAAAAAATATGGAAAAAAAAAAAAGCTACAAACTAAAGAGTCTATGGAGGAGAAGTAGTTTTTAGAGCCTTGTGGCACAAACGCATGCGCCTAGCTCCGGGGCCCCAGCGCAGAGCCGGCTGTGCGGCAGCCTGTGTGATGGCTCATCTGGCTGGGAAGCACAGCTGATGGTCCGCCTCAGCTCTCTGCTCCTCTCGGCTCTCCTCCGCCTCTGCTGGTGTCTCTCCGGTCTCTCTGCTGCCGTCAGCTTCCAGGCGCTCGGCTCTTAAAGCGTCTGTGCGTAAAAATACCCTCACTGAGCATGTGCGCACAGACCGGCCGGCCTGCGCGCTCAGGAAAGAAGCTGAAGCTCAGCCTCTAAAGCAGCAACAACAACTCTGACAAATACTGAAAAACACACTGGGAGGATATGTCTGCGCTTGTCCCCACAGGTGATAGAAGTGAGGAAAGCTGGGGAAGTTCTACCACGGGCAGACATTTTCTCAAAGCTGTTACTGAAATGCGAAAACACGACAGGAAATGGACTAGAACACAAGCTATGGACTGATATAGAATATGTCCGAACATTATAACTTCATTATAGCACAGTGAGCCTAACCCTCCGGTATCCCGTCCAGCAATGCCCTTATAAGCACCAAAGTGTGTCTTTTTGGCACACTTGTGGAATAATATCAAAAACAATTTCATACAGTTTGTTTTTAATTCTTTTACACTTTTTTTCTATTTCATCAACTTGAACTGTAAATAAAAATACCAAATACTCAATAACTGTCACATTTTTTAACCCCTTAAATGCTGTGTTTGTAATGTAAACAAACCATTTTTTGGGGGATGCAAAGAACACAAAAAAATAAATAAATAAATAAATAAAAAATTCAATATACTACATAAAAAGTGGATCACATATTATTTGATTTTTGCAGCCTGGCATATGTCAATGATTAACTCCAACACTGGTTAATTTGCATTATTATTTTTGGCGCTAGGTCAAATGTACAAAAATACTAGCATCTGTCACCAAGTGTGCGTAAAATGCACACCTATAAATCAAACTATTAAATATTATATATTGATTTATTTTTCTGCTCTAATTTGATTTTATTTTTGTGAATCAAGGTCAGCCGTAATCATACAGATCAAATGGAAGAAATAGTGCGTTTTAGGCACACTTGGGAGACAGATGCTAGTCTTGTAATTTTCTTTTGTTTACAATGTGCAAAGTTTAGGTGGTGGCCAGAATTTTAAAGATCATGCAAAAATGAACAACTTTTGAATTCTAACCTTATTTAAATTGTGAAAAATAATATGAAGTTTTTTAAAACAAAGTGCAAAGTGTGCCTAAAAGGCGCACCCGGATACCGGAGGGTTAAAGGAGCAAGTGTTTTCTGTCTGCATACCCTCAAGAGTGTATTATTATGTTTACTTTATTGTTTTACTTGGTATTTGTATTTCACTGGTTTTACTTGTGCAGCTGTTTTATGTCTTTAATCTATTCTTGTATTTCATTCTTTTATTTTGGTTTTCCCCTTTAAGTCCCTTTGGAAAAAAGCGTCTGCCAAATGCATAAATGTAATGTAATGTGAAAACAATGACACAAATAATAGTTTAAAAAAATACACAGAAATGTTGACAAAAAGGCAAAAAAAACCAAACAAACACTCATTTATTCACAAAATTCTAATAAAGTCAATACAATTTTGGCCATAACGTTGTAATAATTTAATTTTCAGACACATTCCTCCTTTTATTCCTATACACATCTGTAATCATCTTTGACCAGGTCCAATGATTACATACTGAGTCCCAGTTACACTTTATCTATCAACAGTAAATCACATTGTCACAATCATTTCATGAGAAAAGGTAAAAAAAAAAAATGTAATTCCTATTATATGCTCAACAGTCTACTAATAATAAACATCATTCATTAAGGATCTACTTGGCTGATCTGGTCTTGTAGACTTAAACACACAAAAACATTGCAGACTGTATCCATATCTACCTCATCATGACAGGTTTAGTACAAACAGACACCCGGTGATGTGTAAATAGAACTATTCGCACACTTCCACATTTTGGTAGTATCGTTGTGTAGAGTGTGAACATTGACTGGATCAGAGGTTTTGCAGTGAATGCTTTGATAAATGTATGAAAAATCTAAACAGGAAGAAGTTGTGGGCGACATACTGATTCTACTAGTCTACGAGTAAAAACCCTCTAGAATAAAAGCTGAAAAGTTTGAACACAGCAAAAACTGGAGAGTTGAAATTTCAGGGTTAAACATTTGAGAGTTAAATTTTCACTCTCAAAGTGTAGTTTTAACTCACTGTGAGTTAAACGTCACTCAGAGTTGGGGTTAATGAAAAGAGTTAGTCAAGCCTGTGGAAATTAACTCAGGAGAAGTGTTGTTTCGCGTCTCTCCAGTGTTAATTTGCCTGGCCTCTGCCAGTTCACATTGAATTTTAAGTCATTTTTAATGGATTCACTTTTTTTATGATTAAAATTAACACCACTTTCAGAGTGAAAATTAAGTAAAATGAGTGTTATTTTTGTTACTTTCATGGTGTTAATTTAACTCTGTTTGAGTTAAAGGAGAAACTCTGACAGTGTAAATAATAAATCCACATGGGTTAATTTAACCCAGGTCAGTAAGCTTATGAAGGGCGGCTGTGGCTCAGATGGTAGAGCGGTCCAATGACCAAAGGGTCGGCGGTTCAAATCCTGGCTCTGACTATCCCCGTGCCAAAGTCACCCACTGGTGTGTGGGTGAGTGTGAGGAATTGTAAAGTGCTTTGGGCATCATGAAGGTGTAGAAAATGTGCTATAAAAGTTCAGTCCGTTTACCATTCTTGAGTGTTGGTAGTTAAAGCAGTCAGTGTTAAGTTAACTCAGGTTTCTGAGTTAAAAAAGGCAACTCTGGCATAGTGTTAAATAATTAACTTCAATGAAAATGTTAATTTAACTCTGTAAAGTGTGGACCTATATAAACTCTGAAAAAGAGTTAAAATCAACTCTGTGGGAGTTGATTCAACTCTCCAATTTTTGCTGTGAACGACTAACAAAAGAACAGTCCAAACTGCTGCTTGGCTGTAGTTTACAAGATACAGTCTGGGTGAAAATAAGAGAATTAGTGAGAGAATGGGTTTTATTCAAAGGAAATGTTTGTGTCAGAGCCACCAGATCAAAACACTGTCTGCACATTACAATACACTCACTTTACAGATAGTGTTAGATTTATAAATCTATTGTATAAATGTACATAAACTAATATATATTTAACAGTTTATTGTATACATTGAAAACATCACCTCACCAGGACTTTTGTCATTTCATTTTCCAGTTCATCTTATTAAACTATGTGAGATTTACATCAAATTTCTGAGGCAGATAATTTCTTTAACCCATAAAGACCCAAACATCCACTATTGAACAAAACCATCTACTGATCTAAACTGTTTAATACCTGTTGTTCCATTAATCCTATCAATCCATGTAAATAATTGGTGTAAAATGCAGTTTGTCATCTTTTCATGATCATCAGATATGACCCATTTGGACGTTCAGAGGCTCTGTAGTGAACATGGAAACACTGTCATCTTCAACAACATTGATTTACCAGTAAAAACTCATGGAGTTGGATCAGTGACAGTGGATGGACACACTTGTTTTATGTTCAATTATTGATATCTTTGCTGAAAAAGTCACTTTCCTTCAGTTTTCTCTGTTTCTGATATAATAACCCTCAACTTTAATCTGAGTTTTTATGAACATTTACAAAATCAGAGAATAAAACATAGCAGAATACATGATTTTCACTGAAAAAAATGTAAAATGCAGAGGATACGATTATAATAAATGGTGATGAATCATTTAAGGAAGGTTAAATACAGAGGGAAAAAACTGTTTGGGAATTGCTTAGTCTTTATGGGTTAAAAAAACAGAAAAAAACAGACTAGTGTTCTAGAAGGTGTTATCACAGAAAACTAAGAAGCATCTTTTCATTAGACTGTTTGTCCAAAACATGTCTGTCAGTTATAACCTTTGCTTAACGATGGGATTAAACTTGTCAGTAACTGGCTTCACCCAGCAGTGTTGTCTGGCAAACCAAACAGGTTTCAGCTACGGTACATTTATGACAAATCTGTTACTCGGGGATGTTTCACTCAACAGGTTCTTGCTCTTGCTTGTTGAGCTGTCATGCTTTTAAACATTTAAGATGTCTGTAGCACAGTCTATATGTGAAAGTAAAATGTGTGTGTGGGGTAGGGGGTGGGGTGGGGGGTGGATTCCCTCTCAGTGCAGCTTTAAGTTACTGTTAATAGACAGAAACACAGTGTATAATTTAACAGTGGTCGAAGCTCACCCTTTGGATACAGATGGAGAATATAAGTCACTTAACCATAAGGACCCAGTGTTACTTTTGTGGTAGTTCCCGAATGATTTTTTTCTTTATATTTAACATTTCTTAAGTGATTTGTCACCATTTATTATGAAATAATTCTCTGTATTTTGCATTTTTCCAGTGAATTTCAAATATTTTCCAACATATAATGTACTAATCATATAGATGTTCATAAAAGCTCAGATTAAACTTGAGGGTTATTATACCAAAAAACAGAGAAAACTGAAAAAGTGACTTATTCAGTGAAATATATCATTAATTGAACATAAACCAAGTGTCTCCATCCACTGTCATTGAGCCAACTCCATGGGTTTTACTGGTGAATCAATGTTGTAGAAGATGACGGTGTTTCCAAGGTAACTACGGAGCATCTGAACGTCCAAATGGGTCATATCCGATGACCATGAAAAGATGACAAACTGCATTTTACACCAATTATTTACATGTACAGGGTGGGGAAGCAAAATTTACAATGAACATTTAGTTGTTTTTTCTCAGCAGGCACTACGTCAATTGTTTTGAAACCAAACGTATATTGATGTCATAATCATACCTAACACTATTATCCATACCTTTTCAGAAACTTTTGCCCATATGAGCAATCAGGAAAGCAAACGTCAAAGAGTGTGTGATTTGCTGAATGCACTCGTCACACCAAAGGAGATTTCAAAAATAGTTGGAGTGTCCATAAAGACTGTTTATAATGGAAAGAAGAGAATGACTATGAGCAAAACTATTACGAGAAAGTCTGGAAGATACTATTAAAGAAGAATGGGAGAAGTTGTCACCCGAATATTTGAGGAACACTTGCACAAGTTTCAGGAAGCGTGTGAAGGCAGTTATTGAGAAAACAGGAGGACATATAGAATAAAAACATTTTCTATTATGTCAATTTTCTTGTGGCAAATAAATTCTCATGACTTTCAATAAACTAATTGGTCATACACTGTCTTTCAATCCCTGCCTCAAAATATTGTAAATTTTGCTTCCCCACCCTGTATTGATAGGATTAGTGGATCAACAGGAACTAAACATTTTAGATCAGTAGATGGTTTGGGTCACTGGTGGATATTTGGGTCTTTATGGGTTAAACAATAGCAAATATGCATGTTTTTTTTGTTTTTTTTAGCAGTGAAGCTTTTGTAAACTTGATGAGGAGTATACGTTTTGTCTGCACTATTTCCCTCTTATGTAGAAACCACATAAATGCATTTTGTTGCCTTTGCTTTGTACTGTGTAAAGCAGTTCAGACAATAGCACCATCCACTATGATGTGTTTAGTAAATAACAGTATTACTATAGACAGCAGTTAATAAGATGACTGGATAAACACCATTCCCAGACTGATAAACCAAACTGTGAGTAAAGTGGTAGAGCTGTAGTCATAGCTGCAGGCTATAAGTGGATTTCAACACTTCTCAGCTTTAGCTTCTTTCTGAGAATGAGAGCGAACTGTAAGATTAGCATGTGTGACTCAGGCCTGACCTGGACTCTGGTGATACGTACCCAAATGGAGCAAGGTTGGCAAGAACTCAAACCCACATGCGCCCGGAGGAGGATTTGACCAAAAAAAAAAAAAGCAAGATAAAAATGGTAGTTTGCAAAAAAAAAAAGTCACATTTCGTCACCAAAACAAACAGTGCTTATATTTGATTTTCGTGATTATTTTGGGGCACAAAAGCAATTTTTGAATATACTGTTCTCATTTTATTTGATTTTATAAGAGTTTTTTCACAGCACGTTGCAGTAGTATTGTTTTTATGTACCTGTGTAAATGTGACTTTGCACATGAGTACAGTTTCTTCTGCACACAGCTATTACACAATGCATGTACACATGGAGTTGGATCAATGACAGTAGATGGAGACACTTGTTTTATGTTCAGTTAATGATATATTTTGCTGAAAGTCATTTTTTTCTCCACTTTTCTGACATATATAATTTCTGATATAACTTTAAGCTGAGCTTTTATGACTGAAAAAATCCAAAATACAGAGAATAATGTCATGATAAATGGTGATAAATCACTTAAGAAAAGGTAAATAAATACAGAAAAATATGTTTTGGAACGGCCATAAAAGTAGCACTGGGTCTTTCTGGGTTAAAGAAGCACCTCCACCACCACTGTAGACAAACTAATATTATTATGTTTTAGGACTGGAGCCTCTTAAATGTGACTCTTCCCGTTCTTCTGGCAAGGTTGGCAAGAACTCAAACCCACATGTGCCCGGTGGAGGATTTGACAAAAAAAAAAAAGCAAAATAAAAATGGTAGTTTGCAAAAAAAGTCACATTTTGTCACCAAAACAAACAGTGCTTATATTTGATTTTCATGATTATTTTGGGGCACAAAAGCAATTTTTGAATATACTATTCTTATTTTATTTGATTTTATAATCTTTTTTTCACAGCATGTTGCAGTAGTATTGTTTTTATGTACCTGTATAAATGTGACTTTGCACATGAGTACAGTTTCTTCTGCACACAGCTATTACACAGTGCATGTACACATGGAGTTGGATCAATGACAGTAGATGGAGACATTTGTTTTATTTTCAGTTAATGATATACTTTGCTGAAAGTCATTTTTTTCTTCAGTTTTCTGATATATATAGTTTTTGATATAACTTTAAGCTGAGCTTTTATGACTGAAAAAATGCAAAATACAGAGGATAATGTCATAATAAATGGCGATAAATCACTTAAGAAAAGGTAAATACAGAAAGATATATTTTGGAACGGCCATAAAAGTAGCACTGGGTCTTTCTGGGTTAAAGAAGCACCTCCACCACCACTGTAGACAAACTAATATTATTATGTTTTAGGACTGGAGACTCTTAAATGTGACTCTTCCTGTTCTTCTGGCAAGGTTGGCAAGAACTCAAACCCACATGTGCCCGGAGGAGGATTTGACAAAAAAAAAAAGCAAAATAAAAATGGTAGTTTGCAAAAAAAAAAGTCACATTTTGTCACCAAAACAAACAGTGCTTATATTTGATTTTCATGATTATTTTGGGGCACAAAAGCAATTTTTGAACACACTATTCTCATTTTATTTAATTCTATAAGATTTTTTTTGCAGCATGTTGCAGTAGTATTGTTTTTATGTACCTGTGTAAATGTGACTTTGCACATGAGTACAGTTTCTTCTGCACACAGCTATTACACAGTGCATGTACACATGGAGTTGGATCAATGACAGCAGATGGAGACATTTGTTTTATGTTCAGTTAATGATATATTTAGCTGAAAAAGTCATTTTTTCTTCAGTTTTCTGATATATATATATATATATATATATATATATATATATATATATAGATAGATAGATAGATAGATATCTATATATATAGTTTTTTGATATAACTTCAACCCGAGCTTTTATGACTGAAAAAATGCAAAATACAGAGAATAATGTCATAATAAATGGTGACAAATCACATAAGAAAAGGTAAATACAGAAAGATATATTTTGGAACGGCCATAAAAGTAGCACTGGGTCTTTCTGGGTTAAAGAAGCACCTCCACCACCACTGTAGACAAACTAATATTATTATGTTTTAGGACTGGATTCTCTTAAATGTGACTCTTCCTGTTCTTCTGGCAAGGTTGGCAAGAACTCAAACCCACATGTGCCCGGAGGAGGATTTGACAAAAAAAAAAAAAAAAAAGCAAGATAAAAAGGGTAGTTTGCAAAAAAACAAAAGGTCACATTTTGTCACCAAAACCAACAGTGCTTATATTTGATTTTCATGATTATTTTGGGGCACAAAAGCAATTTTTGAATATACTATTCTCATTTTATTTGATTTTATAATCTTTTTTTCACAGCATGCTGCAGTAGTATTGTTTTTATGTCCCTGTGTAAATGTGACTTTGCACATGAGTACAGTTTCTTCTGCACACAGCTATTACATAATGCATGTACACATACTATCTTCTAGTTAATTTGTACATGATTTATATTACTCTGAATCTTTAGGGCCTGTAATCAGAGTTTTCAGTCAGCATGTCCATGTGCAGCTCAGTTCAATGTGTTCATAATTATGCAACTAAAGATTTGTTTTTGTGTATCTGTGAAAAATACTTGGAAAATGTTGCATGTTTAGATGGTCTGAGGCACTAAAATGTGTTTTATCATACTTATTACAGTGTGATATATATTTACACTTGAAAATGAAGTAAAATAACCTTTATATAATATTTAGAACTGCTCATGTCTGCTGTAATGGACATCATTGTTGTCCTTAGAAATGTTATTAAAAAATACTGACATATGATTAAAATCATTTTTATAATTAAGTCTCATCATTACAGTACACCACAACCTCAGACCATAGTAATTATAAGAAAGATGTGTAGAATATTTTGTCCAGTGGTTTTATTGTGGTGATGGTGATTCCCTCCTTTGAGGAAAGAATACAGATTAGATTAGATTAATCTTCCAAGGTTTTATCTTCCAGTTCACTGTAACAGCTGATAAAGACTTGAATGAAATAATGAAGAGTCAGCGTTTTGGAGGACAGGGACAGAGCAGACAAAGAATTAGCAATGAGACAAACCTACCAGCTCAGTCATGCATTATAATGTTTTAACAAAATACTCAAACCACAAAGTTTTTAACATTTCTTAAAGTTGTGTTATAGTCTGTATTGTTGAATAGTCAAGATGAATCCAGATTAAAAATACATATGTGGGAATTTGTACATAGTATACTGCTGGTCCCAGATAAAAACTAAGAATGGGAACAACTTACTATGTAAAAGTGAAATGGGAAAGAGAATTTGACATAGAAATTGATGATATAGATTGGCTAAACATGTGGAAATTACATCATACAACTACTAGCTCTCTGACATGGAGGGAATTTGCCTGGAAAAATCTTATAAGATTTTTTATTACACCCAAGTTTAAAAGTAAACAGTTCCAGAGGCATCAGGAATGTTGGAGAATGCGGGGAGATGGATGTTGACCATTCTCATGTTTTTTGGAAATGTTCAAAATTTTCAGAATATTGGGAAATGATCTGCAATGTCCTAAGTCAAGTATTAGGATACACAATTTCAAAGAAACCTGAAATTCTTTATTTATGCAACTTTGGTGATGACACTATACGTGAATACGATAAATATTTGGTAAAGGTGATGCTGATAGCTGCAAAAAAAGTGTATAACAAGGAATTGGGTGAAGATGAATGTACCATCAAAGGATCAATGGATAACTACGATCGAGGACATATTTCTAATGGAAAAACTAACACACAGATTGAGACTATAAGAACCGCAAATGAATAAAAAGTGGAAAAAATGGACATTATAAAAGCAAAATAATTGATAAGACTGTGCTACCCAGACTTATTTATTTATGTTGTTGTGTTTTTTGTTTTTTTTTTTTGTTGTTGTTCTTTTAAAACTAATAAAATATAAGTTACAAAAAAAAAACAAAACAACTAAGAATGGGAAAATGTTTTTGATTGTGTCACTGTTCATGTTTAAATATTAAACATCTTTAACTTGTTGATGTGAAAACGATGTCAGGTTATATTTATCAGTTTTCAGCAGATACATATAACAGACAGTATAAACCACACAAAAAATGCAAATATTTTCCTCTAAAACCCTTTTTCCAGTGAGATTTTAGAAGGATTTGTTCTGACAGTCATGCAAAGAGTGTTCTTAAATATACTTTAGTTACACCCGTCTACTTTTTTTGTTTGTTTGTTTTTTAGAAATGATCTGTCTCAGAGATAAAATGTGCTAAATCTTACATACTTACAAAATAATATGAATTGGAAAACAAATGATAACAGTGCTGCTTAGTTGAGGTTCTCAATGTACACATATTGGTTTATGTACATTTATATAATAGATTCATGGATCTTCCACTAGAAAGAACCTGTAAAGTGAATGTAAAACCCAATTTCTCATGAATTCTCACACATTTCACATTTGGATCCAAACTACAGCCAACCAGCATTTTTCACTTAATTCTTCTTTGTTCATGACTGAAACTTGGTAAAAGCTTCACTATTTTTTATTCTGGAGGTATTTTACTTGTAGACCAGTGTTATGAAACCAGACCAAACACAGGTGGTGGTTTAATCCACTGATGATATGAGGTTCTTTAGTGGTTCACCTTATACGACACATCCCACATGGTCTAAGGCCTTATCACATAGCCCAGGGTTCAGTTCCTGGCCCAGGTCCAGCGTTACACGTCAGTCCCCATTCTTTCTGTCTCGAATAAAGCAATTCGAAGCCTTTTATTGTCATGTGTAAAGTAAAGAAACAGGTTTCCCTTTACAATGAAAATCATATTTTGCCGTCTACAATGAATGCCAAGAGAATTTAAAGGTCCCATATTATGTAAATCTCACTTTGTGAAAGTTTTCTTATAGTAGTGTGTGTTGCAGTAGCCTCATTATGAGGTTCGAATTTGAAAACTGTCTGTTTCCTCCCTGCCTTGCTACACCATATTTTGTGAAAATGCCTGCTCAAACGGCCGAGTTTGAGTTGGGTCCGCTTATGACGACATAAGCGGATTTAACTCCTCCCCCTGACTGTGCCCCCACCCTGCATGAAAAGGTAAGCCCCGCCCTGGCAAAGTACCTCTTGGACAACAAACATGGCGAAGGCGAGACACGCAAGTTCTGGTGTTGTTGGCTGCACACACCAACACGAAAGTTTATTTTTGCTCCCCACTTCCGAGTCTCTCCGAAAAAAGTGGCTGGATTCTATCTGTGATGGTCATGGACCAAACAACATTCCCAAACGCTTGTACGTGTGTGCCCGGCATTTCACGGACGAGTGTTTTTCGAACATGGGCCCATACAGCTCCGGTGTGGGATAAAATATGGACCCCTATAAAATTTGTACCCCTGCCGATTTTGCGCATGCGTGAAAATCCGCGGTACATATTTTATGCGTATAATAGACCCCTAATTTGTCTGCGTGTTGTTTAGTAGTTACCCCTAGACCACCCGCGCGTGCGCAAATTCCAAATAGGTCCAAATTTTACAAGGTCCATATTTTATCCGACACCGGCTTAGCACAAAGACTCCGAATCCAGAAGGACGCAGTACCAACGCTTCGTGACCCAAGTACAAGTGTGGGAGATGTAAGTTCTTCTCATTTTTTTGTATCTTTACTGCATAACCCTACATTACGGATAAGCTGGTGGTTGTTGATGTGTACGTCTAACGTTAGCATGGCAGCTAACATAGCTCGGTTACTGCTGCTAACGTTTGCGTCCCCATTAACATGCAAGAGCTGATAATATCAAGAGACATTCAACAGAACTACTTTGAACACGGGCCTTTTGTGGTTGGCATCAGTAGAGTTAGCATCAAGCTTGTTAGCAGCTGCCTGCATTAGTGGCGGCAGGCGTCTTTCCGTGTCAGGTCCACGAACCCGACACAACACCGCCGTTTTCCGTCGGGGCTCAATCACGCCTCAAGGCAAAGAAAGCCAGTGTTTGGAAAGACGTTCTGTCTGAGACATGTGTATTGTAGACGAGATGAGCCATGGCTTCACAGTCAACATTAGCGCGTAGTACCGCTAGCGTAAGCCGCGTCCTCTCCCAGAGAGGGGGAGGGGAAGGGGGCGTGGACAGATGCGTTCATTTGCATATCCGGAAGCAGGCCCAGAAACAGCCTGTTCTGAGGAGGGCTGGTCAGTGGGACTTTTTCGACCGCTGAAACTCCGAACAAAGGATGATTTTGGGGCGAACAAACTTAAATACTATGTTTTTGGGCTTCTGAGACCTATATGACGTGACTGAAAAATAGCATAATATGGGACCTTTAAGACAGGTATAAAATTATAAAAATGGAAATAGAATAATTTAATTAGGAAATTAAAACAACCAAAACCAACTAGCACTAAAAAAATAGCATGCAAAAGGAAATGAGCGTAAAAATATAAAAATAATATAAACTACTATTACTAAGACAAAAATATATATTCACATGAATGTGCACTGTCTGGGTAACTGTGCATATAATAAAGGCAAAAAGGCCAGAAAATATATCTTCATAAAAACACATGCTCTTGACTTGAGTTTCCTTTGTGAAGGGAGTCACTTCATACAATGTCAGATGATGGATTCTAAATGGAGTGTGAAGAACTTGGAGCAGACCTGTAGATCCACTGATCCTGGAGTCTGGAGTCCCTCTGCTGGCAGAAGCTGGACTACACACAGAGATCTGACCTGAAACCTGACTGGGGTGGATTCACCGCTTCAGTATCAGATCACTGACAGTTTCCTGACTGATAAAGGAACCTCATTTTACCCTCTGCGGTTCTCTCTCAGTGTGGACTATTTTTGGTTAAGTGTGAGTTTGTGTATTGATATGCATCAGTAAACTGCAGCATAAACTGACATAATGGCAGATCAGTCATATATAGAGTCATGAGAATGTTCTGGTGGGTATTGAGCACAGATAGAACAGATAGAGAGGATACTTTTGGACATGTAGAAGAGGTTTCTGAGTAGCATACTGTCACCAATTAATATTTTAGTACACTTTTAATACTCTTATCACTATGAAGTAAAAACAAATTGCCAGAAGTGAACATACTTAAGTAGGGAAAGGGAATTTTTACAAAGTTAGATTCAACTATGTAAGTCAGTTTGGGAATCACCTAAATCAAAAAGCAAAATCAATGTTTTAGAGGCTGTTTATTTATCATCTGCTCTAGTTTTTGTACAGACATATTGGTAATCTTCTATAATTAGCTGAATTTATATTTATATTTTAGACACCCTTCAGACACATCTTTCATGTGCCTACAAACTCTGTATAGTTGTGGCCAAAAGTTTTGACTGACAAATATTTTGTTTTCATATCCTTTGCTTTTTAATTTTTTTTGTAGATTTTTTATTCATGTGTTTATGAGGTACACTGAAGTATAATTATTTGCATTTTATTAGTGTCAAATACCTTTATTAGCGAATAACTTATATTCATGCAAAGAGTCAATTTGTATTTCTTCCATTGCAGAGAAATACAGGCACATTTTTCTATCATAGACTAAGCTTGAGGACGTTCGCACAAGTTAATGTTATAAAGGAAAAAAGAGCTTTGCCTTAATGAAATTGCCTAAACTGAAAAGAAATTATGGTTCGTAGCTAAAATGTGTATTATAAGTCTGATTAAGCAATTTTCAACACTGTGGCTGCCTGCAGCCTCTAAGAAACAGAATTAAATAGTATTCTTTTTTTTTTCATTACGTCTTTTTGATTACTTCTAATCTGTGCTTTAAGTACATTTTATTAAAATACAACTGTGTGGAGTGTTCAAATGTACTGTATTCTGTTTAGTTACTGCTAAATGTCTGTGTTAATCCATTTTTTAAAAACAGAATGCTGCTTCATCTGCTTGGATTCAAATACAAAATGACACATTAGACACATTGATTTAAATGAAACAGATGCAGACATATCTGGTTATAGATGTTTTTCTGAGTTCATTTACACATTTTCCATTTTTCTTTATATTTGTCATTTATACCTGACTTGTATTTCATGATATTTCTGTACAGGGTGGGGAAGCAAAATTTACAATGAACATTTAGTTGTTTTTTCTCAGCTGGCACTGCGTCAATTGTTTTGAAACCAAACATATATTGATGTCATAATCATACCCATACCTTTTCAGAAACTTTTGCCCATATGAGTAATCAGGAAAGCAAACGTCAAAGAGTGTGATTTGCTGAATGCACTCATCACACCAAAGGAGATTTCAAAAATAGTTGGAGTGTCCATAAAGACTGTTTATAATGGAAAGAAGAGAATGACTATGAGCAAAACTATTACGAGAAAGTCTGGAAGATACTATTAAAGAAGAATGGGAGAAGATGTCACCCGAATATTTGAGGAACACTTGCGCAAGTTTCAGGAAGCGTGTGAAGGCAGTTATTGAGAAAGAAGGAGGACACATAGAATAAAAACATTTTCTATTATGTCAATTTTCTTGTGGCAAATAAATTCTCATGACTTTCAATAAACTAATTGGTCATACACTGTCTTTCAATCCCTGCCTCAAAATATTGTAAATTTTGCTTCCCCACCCTGTACATATGCATGTGTATGATTGGCTGCAATATTGTCTACATTCTTGTGAGCTGTGCTGCTGGCTAAGAGAGATTTTTTTATGTTATTGAATATTTTCTGTTAAATTAAGGTTAAAAGTGCAATAATGGTCTAATGATCTAAAGCAGTAGAGCTTCACCTCTAATTTTACTGTTTCTACCACTGCTTCTACTTTCATATGATAAAGACACAAAACACACAATAGCCACGTGGATCTGTGTATAAACAGCTTTATAAGTTTTCTCAGATAAATAATGCTACACGGTCGTTGCAGTCAGTCCTGCTCTCATTACAATCGCAGTGATAATTCTGCATCAGTGCAATGCAACAGGGAAAACAAGAAGTGTAAAATAATTAAAGTATTCATTTGTTGTAGAGAGCAAACTGCAAATAAAACGCATTAAATGCATCAGGTTGTGTCCTTTATCAACCATTTGTGTGACATGATATGGACGTGACACACAAGGAACAGACACATGGTATTAGATGGAATGCACATTCATATAGTTCTATAAATGCACTTGAATATATTTTATGTTTCATCATGCAAGAGACTGACACACACACACACAAACAGCATCTTACACAGTCATGCAGGAAAGTCCATCCCAAATTACGCGAATCACAGTAACACTGCTAAATGCTCACACTTGGTCCAAAATAAACTGGATGTTACATGAATTGGAAGAGCAGAGTATTGAGGAAAAAACACTAAGATGTTGAAGTGAATCCGATGAGATCGTTGTTTTGAAATCCAGCTCAGGAGATAATGGTTCATCTCCATAGTGACATTATCATCAAAGTTTTGAATCATTTGGTGTGTCCTGTTCATCAACAAAAAGTTAGGATCTTCCCTTTTGTGGTTTAACCCATAAAGACCCAAACAGCCACCCATGACCAAAACCATCTACTGATCTAAACTGTTTAATACCTGTTGATCCAATAATTCTATCAATACATGTAAATAATTGGTGTAAAATACAGTTTGTCATCTTTTCTTGGTCATCAGATATGACCCATTTGGATGCTTAGAGGCTCCGTAGT
This sequence comes from Sphaeramia orbicularis, assembly GCF_902148855.1. Classification (NCBI taxonomy): domain Eukaryota; kingdom Metazoa; phylum Chordata; class Actinopteri; order Kurtiformes; family Apogonidae; genus Sphaeramia; species Sphaeramia orbicularis. The sequence goes on along the minus strand of NC_043968.1, from coordinate 19,312,034 downwards.
TACCATGGAAACACTATCATCTTCTACAGCATTGATTCACTAGTAAAACCCATGGAGTTGGATCAACGACACTGGATGGAGACACTTGTTTTATGTTCAGTTAATGATATACAGTATTTTGCTGAAAAAGTCTTTTTTTTCTTCAGTTTTCTGATATATATATGTATAGTTTTTTAATACAACTTTAACTTTAACCTGAGCTTTTATGACTGAAAAAATGCCAAATACAGAGGATAATGTCATAATAAATGGTGATAAATCACTTAAGAACAGGTAAATGAATACAGAAAAATATATTTTGGAATGGCCATAAAAGTAGCACTGGGTCTTTACAGGTTAAAGAAGCACCTCCACCACCACTGTAGACAAACTAATATTATTATTTTTTAGGATTGGAGCCTCTTAAATGTGACTCTTCCTGTTCTTCTGGCTTTTTATTTAATTGTAAACTGAATTTCTCATTTAAAGTGTTCAATAAAACAAAACATTTGAGGTTGTCCTCTAAAATTTTACAGCCACATCATCAAAAATATTCATTAGCAGCCCTTGTTTTTCTTCATCATTGGGGATAAATACATAAACCAGCATAGTGATATTATTTGGTACATGTGCAAATAAAGTCAATGACAACAGAAAATAATGTAGACCCTCCAATAGCACAAAAAAGGTAACATTCCACCGACTGAAATCCAGCTCATGTCGCTGCAACACACATGACAGAAAGGTTCATACATTTAACATGCAACATGTAGTGTGATTTTATGTCATGTATGAGTGCGTGTGAACTTGTTATACTGTTATGGAATAAACGGCAATAACATGCAGCTTTGTCTTTAAAATAACAATAAAAATAGCAGAAAAAGAAATAAAGAAAAAACACAGAATTCAACATTTCCATGCAACAGCACCACACCTTCATACATGCTCTTTGTAACACATACATGTGCATTCATAACATACATTATCAACACATTTAGTTTCAGGATCATCCTGCCAAGTGATTTTTTAAAAAAAATAAATGAGTTCCATAATTAACAACTTTTTTTTTTCCTCATAAACATCTTTTAAACTTTTTTTTTTTTTTTTTTACAAGATTTAGAAAATAAATCTGTGTCTTCCCACCATAACACAACTTTAAAAAACACAAAAACAACATACCTCTAAAGACAAAATATACAAGAAATATATAAATAATATAGTTTACAGTGTTTACTGTTTGTTTTGGTGCATTCACAAACAGGATTGATTATCCGTATGGCTGTGCATTTAGCTGGGGTTGGTCCTTCTGCGTTTGTTGGGGCTTTGTCCTGGATCCACCCTCAGTTCACGGTACTGCATCTGTCCAACAACAACAACACACACTGATGCAAACACACTGCCATCTGCACAATAGTACTTCTTTTAACCCTGGTTCCTCATGGTCATATGCCCTGTGTTAATACATTTTAGTGAGCTTATGTCTTTTTTTTTTTTCTTTTCAGGTATGAGAATTAACCCATAAAGACCCAAACATCCACTGGCGACCAAAACCATCTATTGAGCTAAACTGTTTAATACCTGTTGATCAACTAATCCTATCAATACATGTAAATAATTGGTGTAAAATACAGTTTGTCATCTTTTCATGGTCATCAGATATGACCCATTTGGACGTTCAGGGGCTCCGTAGTTACTATGGAAACACCGTCACCTTCTACAGCATTGATTCACCAGTAAAACCCATGGAGTTGGATCAATAACAGTGGATGGAGACACTTGGTTTATTTTCAGTTAATGATAGATGTTAGTGAAAAAGTCACTTTTTCTTCGGTTTTCTCTGTTTTTTGATGAATAACCCTCAACTTTAATCTGAGCTTTTATAAACATCTATACGATCGGTATGTTAACTATGGGAAAATACCTGATCTTCACTGGAAAAATGCAAAATACAGAGGATCATTTTATAATAAATGGCAACAAATCACTTAAGAAATGTTAAAAATAGAGAAAAAAATCATTTGGAAACTACACAAAAGTAGCACTGGGTCTTTATGGGTTAAAACTGGGGAGAATAAACTGTATCCAAACTATACCCACTGTGTGTCCCAGTTGTGTTCTTCTTACTGATTAGTTTTGTCTTAATCTGTTCTGGTCTTTGTATGTCCTGTTGTGTGATTGTTCTTTGTATCAACCAGGTGATATTCTCCTCATAAGATGCCATCTTCATCCTTTGTGTGAACTGTTCTAGTTATCATATGTCTATAATACATGCAGTAAACGCCTGACAGAGCAGCCTTTGGGTATAAAAGCGTCTTCCTTTTGGACGGTCGGCAGAGCTCTGTCCTCACACCCTGACTGTCCTTGGTTGCTGTGTGAACTCTTATCTGTGCACAAATAAGGCCTTGAAATAAACAAAGCATTTCTCAGAGTGGTGATTTTCTTAAAATCCCACAAGACAAACCCACTGAAACCCACTGACAACACAGTCTATTGCATCACACCGATGACCTATCCCAGACAATCATATATAAAAAAAAACTAATCTATTTAATATGTCTGGTTTTATTGAGTTATTGGGTGAACAAAGCTGCATTTAAAGGCTAAATATGAAAAATATAAACTGATTAAGTGTTTGATAGTTAGGATAAGGACTGAAGTTATCTAAGGCTATGTTCAGACTGCAGGCAAATGTGGTCCAAATCCAATTTTTTTGCCCATATGTGACCTGTATCGGATCTGTTAAAGACAGTTTGAACAGTACAAATCTGATTTTTTCAAATCCGACCCACGTCACTATAATTTGTGCTCCTAAATCCGATATGTATCGGATATTTTGCAATGCGACTTCAGTCTGAACCACCAGGTCACATTTATCCAACCTTTACGTCATTGATATGCGACAAACGTCACAATTCTGCATCCCTCCATATTTACTTCGGTAAACAAAGTGCGCGTCTGCGTGGTCATGTATTACATCAGGACCTCTTTTGCGCATGCGGGTCACTTCAGGGTTCATACTCAAAATTGAAAGAAGCTGCATTTAATGAGTAATATGAACGAACACACAAAAAAAATCGGATTTCACCAAAAAATCCAAATTGTGCATTGAGACCTGCTGTCTGAACGTAGCCTGAAAGACACAGTCAAAGATGGAAAACAACATTAACATACAATAGTTCTATGGAATCTTTTGTGATATGAAAACCGTTTTGACCCTAATAACACCATAAAAACTTCCATCTAATTTAAAATGAGGAACAAGGGTTAAACACTTCCACTGTGTCAAATGAAACTGCAACTGCAGAATGAACGGTGTGAAACATGCACAGTTCCACAAAAAAATATGTATAGTTTGGTCCTAATATTACCAAGATATTATGAAGTGTTCTGTTTGGCAGTTTCACACTGTTTGAAATATTTGCATTAATGTGCAGTATTTGCTAATAAAATCTTTGAAAGCCATGCTTACAGTTGTTCTTCAGTATACATGGAAACTAATCTGAAATAGTAGATCTGAAGTAGCTTGTGCCATTGCCAAAGCCTTTAGTTATGACTGTAAATCTTTAATATCAATAAATATAGTTTTGTTTTGTTTTTTCAAATACTTGATTCTAATTGTCATTTAGATTTGTAAGGTGTCTCATGTCTGTATCACATGCTGTTGTTATGTTATGCGTGCAAATCTAATTGTAAAATACGGTGGATTTTGTTTAACATAGCATTAAAACTGTCAATCAAATCAATTACAATATCTTTGATTTGATTTGTTTATGTAACAGTAGGATAATGTGCAGAGAGTCTGTGATATAAACCCCTGCAGGGTGGTGTAGGTGTTCACTGTAAGTTATCCCTTAGGTATTAATGTAATCCTAAGAGTCTTAAGGACAGAGAAACAAACAAACCTGCAGAGGCAAGTGTACAATTACAGTAAATATATGATAATTAGCAAGATTTAAAAAAATAATTGAGTTTGAATTGAAAATTTGACATTTGGACATTTTTATCTAAATTAATAACAAAGTTTTTGTCTATTTTGATTTTAATTTCTACCCAACCACATAATTTTTACAGTTTTTAAAAAAAATGTTTTTAGCCATTTTATGCCTTTTAACTGTATGTAAGTTGTTTTAATTGTATGTACGTTTTATACTCTGCTAGTTCATTTGTATTGTACTGATGTGCCTCTTCGTCAGGTCTCCCTCGAAAAAGAGATTTAATCTCAAGGGACTTTCTGGTTTAATAAAGGTTAAATAAAATAAATAAATAAATAAACTATAATATAGGTTCAAAATACAGTCTACTCTCGTTATACCGCCAACTTCCGTTCACGGCCAAATTGGCGGTATAGCGAAAATGGCGTTACAATGGGTTGCGTCCATAATGTGCATGTCTTTACTATATGATGTCTATGCTGCCTCCGTTAACCCGTTCTAATTGCGTTTCTAAATAAATCTTGATTCTGTTATGTTGTAAGGCAGGGATCGGCAACCTTTAACACTCAAAGAGCCATTTCGACCCGGTTTCCGCGGCGCACCTCGGAGGTGCCGCGGCGGTATAACGGCGGTATAACGGTCGGGAAATCAATGGTATAAGTGTTGTTTGTGCATGGAACTGGGCTGGCGGATGGCGATAGGCGGAAATGGCGGTAGCTAATGGAATAATGCATTGGGGATTTTTGTGCAATGGTTTTGGTCGGCGGTGAGCGAAAATGGCGGTATAACGGCGGGCGGTTTAACGAGAGTAGACTGTACCTACAATTAACATTTTTCCTTTTTATTCTATTTTTTTTTACATCGAGTCGATATATTTAGGTGTTTCTAAATGTCTTAAGTGTGTTTGCTTCTTTGTGTACTTTTGTTTAGGTGACTGACAGTATGTGTTTCACATTAATATGACATATTATCCAGTGTGCTCCACATGCCTTACATTCTAACACTTTCCTACTCACCACTTGAACGTCCGAGGGCACTCTGGACAGGAAGTCGACCAGCTCGTTGTTGTCGATCATGTATGGATCACGAAGCTTTTTGGTAAATTTATTCACACCTTAAAATTTAAAGGGGAACAATTTACAATGCACACACACACTCACCAGTATGAAATTAGTATTTAGCGTAAATTTAGGACTCACCCCATGCAAGCACAAGGTATCTTATAGGTATGAGGTAGAGTAGAACTGTGGCCAAAAATAAGGCAGTGATTGCCAACCAGGTTAGAAAAGGCACTGTCCAGTTTACTGTGCTGCAATGAAAGGAGAACACATGGAAAACGGGCCTTAATATTCAGATAATAACACCTTTTACATGTAGGCCTCCATGTCCTTCATGTCAAAATAGACCAAATTATACCAGTGACCTCCTGTAAGATAGAAAAACACGACACACACCTCCATTCACCATCTCAGAGAATGAAAAAGAGCATAAAAAACAACTGATACTAACTTTTTTATCCTCTCTCCATACGATGCCACCTCATCCAAAGCGGTCTGTACACTAATAAATACATCCTGGATGGCGTAAAGTTTATCCATGAAGCCTTTGGGCTCTGAGTCCTGCAAAAAAGATGAAGAGTAATATATTTTTTTGATTGAAAAAGCACAATAGCTGACATTAGAAATGAATCTGCAGCTGTTGTACCTTATCCTCTTTGTCCTCGTCTTCATCTTCCCATTCAAACATGGCCTCCATTGACTGCAGTGACAGAGAAGACTTCAAATATCTATCTGATACAATGGTTGAAATACAATAAATACCTCTGTTGGCCTTGATTTCTCACCATATCAGCTGTATCTCTGCTGGAGGAGAAAAAGTAGTTCCAGAGCAGCAGCAGCAGCAGGGCCAGCGGCAGCATGTAGAGCTCAAAGTTCCACACGACGACCACGAACAGCTGCCGGTAGAGGAGAGGTCGTAAAGGTACGGAAGCGTATTGCATTCACAAAAAAAAAATAATTTCGGCTCTGTTTTTCTGAATTAATGAGATAATTATCTCATAATTACGAGAAAAAATAAGTTAAAAAAAAAAAAAATCGGCGCTGTTTTTCTGAGTTTATGAGATACTGTTTCCTGAAAAAAAAAAAAGCTCTGTTTTTCTGAGTTTATGAGATACTGTTTCCTGAAAAAAAAAAAGCTCTGTTTTTATGAGTTTACGAGATACTGTTTTCCGAAAAAAAAAAAAAAAAAGCTCTGTTTTATGAGTTTACGAGATACTGTTTTCCGAAAAAAAAAAAAAAAAAAAGCTCTGTTTTTATGAGTTTACGAGATACTGTTTTCTGAAAAAAAATAAAATGTGTCTGTGTTTCTCTGTCAGTGGGACAGTGGTCCCTGGTCCAGGCAGGAGCTCCTTCTATCTGTGCTGCTGAAAGCCTCTCGGGGGGGCGTGAAGTTGTTTCCGTTCTCGTAACCGGTTCCGATTACGGATCATGGAACTAGTTTCGTTCACAGAAATCAGAACCAAGCCCCGCTTCGTGCACGGATCAAGCCCTTCAAGCACACCGGCGCTCGGAGCCTGTAACCCTGCTTCCTGACAGGGCACGACCGCAGTGATGGGAGTTGGCATTAATGAAGTCAAATAAAATGACGTTCACCAGCATTAAAGAAAATATACACAGCAGAAGAGTGCAAATGTGGATTCATTTATTTGTCGGACCTGATGGAAAGCATTAGTCAGAACTAGATCCATGGAGGAGCGGCTTGGTGTACCGGTTCGTCCCCCCTCCAGTAACTTTCCATCAGGTCCAGGTGGACAGCTATCCGCTCCCCGGTGTGTAAGCCGGACTGGAGCGGGTGGACGGAGCAGCTCAACTCGACAGAACAGCGGCGCTCGGAGCCTGTAGCCCGGCTTCCTGACAGGACAGGACGCGGTGATGGGAGTTTGCATTAATGACTACCACTACTACTAGGACTCCTGCCATGGGGCGGGTGTCATGTCCCGGTGCATTGGGCCGACCAGGTGAACCAGTGTTTTCCATGGCTGGTGGTCCTGTGCCAGCTGCTCTGCGTCCTACATGGTAACTCTATGTTGTTGGAGGTCGCCTGCAATGACGTCGAGCCATCGGGTGAGGGACTTGCCTTGTGGTCGTTTCCAGTCTGCGGCCTTTGGGTCAAACTGAAGGATGGCTCTTGTTGGATGGTCAGGAGGGAGGCGGAGGACATGACCGAACCAGCGGGGGCGACGTTGCGCGGCCAGGCTGGATGCTTTGGGCTGGCGTGTGCGGGCTCCAAGCACCTGATTGGAAACCCGCCGGGTCCACCTGATGTTTTCGATGGTTCTGAGAGCCCTGCTATCAAAGCCATCTATTCTGGCAGCCAGAGTCTGGTTTAAGGACCATGTTTCCGAGCCATAGAGCAGGATGGAGAGGACGGCAGAGTTGTAGATCCGGAGCTTCGTCCTGCGTGAGATGGTCTGGTTCCGCCACAGTGGTTTCCAGAGAGACTGCAGAGCTGATGCTGCCAGGGCTCTTCTGCGGGTAATCTCTGGTTTTAGGTCCCTGTTGTCTGTCATCACCCCAGATACACAAAGCTCTTAACAGGTTCTACAATGTCATTACTAAGCTGCAAGGGAGGTGGATCTGGCCCATCACTGACATGCGTGAGGTTGGTTTTTGTCCAGTTCACTTGGAGGCCAAGCTTCTGTACCTCTTCACTGTAACTGCCCAGAGCATCTGTCAGCTGACTGTAGGATGTGCTGAGCAGGATGGTGTCAGCAGCGTACTCCAGGTCCTGGCATTAATGAAGTCAAATAAAATGACATTCACCAGCATTAAAGAAAATATACACAGCAGAAGAGTGCAAATGTGTATTCATTTATTTGTCGAACCTAATGGAACGCATTAGTCAGAACTAGATCCGTGGAGGAGCTCTTGGTGCCCCGGTTCACCCCCCACCCCCCTAGCTTTCCACCTGGACCTGATGGAAAGCTGTCCGGGGGTGGGGGGTGAACCGGGACACCAAGACGCATATTTTCTTTAATCATGGTGAATGTCATTTTATTTGACTTCATTAATGCCAACTCCCATCACCGCGTCCTGTCCTGTCAGGAAGCCGGGCTACAGGCTCCGAGCGCCGCTGTTCTGACAGTTGAGCTGCTCCGTCCACCCGCTCCAGTCCGGCTTACACACCGGGGAGCGGATAGCTGTCCACCTGGACCTGATGGAAAGTTATTGGAGGGGGGACGAACCGGTACACCAAGCCGCTCCTCCATGGATCTAGTTCTGACTAATGCTTTCCATCAGGTCCGACAAATAAATGAATCCACATTTGCACTCTTCTGCTGTGTATATTTTCTTTAATGCTGGTGAATGTCATTTTATTTGACTTCATTAATGCCAACTCCCATCACCGCGGTCGTGCCCTGTCAGGAAGCCGGGTTACAGGCTCCGAGCGCCGGTGTGCTTGAAGGGCTTGATCCGTGCACAAAGCGGGGCTTGGTTCTGATTTCTGTGAACGAAACTAGTTCCATGATCCGTAATCGGAACCGGTTACGAGAACGGAAACAACTTCACGCTCCCCCGAGAGGCTTTCAGCAGCACAGATAGAAGGAGCTCCTGCCTGGACCAGGGACCACTGTCCCACTGACAGAGAAACACAGACACATTTTATTTTTTTTCAGAAAACAGTATCTCGTAAATTCATAAAAACAGAGCTTTTTTTTTTTTTTTTTCCGGAAAACAGTATCTCGTAAACTCATAAAAACAGAGCTTTTTTTTTTTTTTTCGGAAAACAGTATCTCGTAAACTCATAAAAACAGAGCTTTTTTTTTTTTTTTCAGGAAACAGTATCTCATAAACTCATAAAAACAGAGCTTTTTTTTTTTTTTCAGGAAACAGTATCTCATAAACTCAGAAAAACAGCGCCGATTTTTTTTTTTTAACTTATTTTTTCCCGTAATTATGAGATAATTATCTCATTAATTCAGAAAAACAGAGCCGAAATTATTTTTTTTTGTGAATGCAATACGCTTCCGTATAAAGGTGATCACAAAAAAAAAAAAAAAAAAAAAACACCTGTCAATGTGCACATATTATAAATTCCTACCACAAATGAGATGATGCTCCTCTGTGCAGACTCCCATTCAAAACAGCTGTTGATGTACGTCCCGTAGCTAAACAGGACCATGATGCACCGCTTCACACGGTTAAAGTTCTGCTGCAGCAACTGAAAGACACAAGTTACGTCATTTAAATCAAGATTTCACCGTTAATGAAATGAAGATAATTTTGGAGTATTCGATACACAGCTACAGACTGGAGACTAAAGGAAAAAACAACATTGTCCAACAGGTGACATTCGACTATGTGATCATTGGTATGGATTCTATAGTCGATCCATCTCTAAAACACCTTCAAATGTCATTAGGCGTTCCCCAGAGCTCAATACTTGACCCCATTCTGTTCTTTATATTCACGTATCATATTATGCATGCTTTTACCAACACTCAAAACTCACTTTTATGTTGATGATACAATCAAAAATGCTACATGCTACTATTAATGTTGTGATAATGATTAGGGCCGTAGACATTAGCTGATTAGCCAAGTCATGTAAAACTGGGGTACGACAATATAAGTTTGGCTTCTTCCTACTCCTTTTTGAACATTATGTATTGTTAAAGAACCATAATGAAGTTCTTATACATTTGTGTGATATTTGTTGTCTTTTTTTTTGGTTGATTGATTTCCATATATTGGATCTGGAATTTGTTTTGCCTACTTATGTCTATTTATATCTATATCTATAAAGCTTTGTCAACATAGGTTTTTGGAAATGCAAAATTTTTCATGAATTTCAATGTATCTTTAAATGCTGATAAAACTTAAGTTATGTGTTTTGGTTGACCCCGAAAGTCTTATGTCACCAAGCAAAGAGCACAAAAATCATACTTCTTTTACTTCTACCACAAAATGTATTTTGAAATGGTAGGTTTTGCCTTCTTTATTTTAAGGAGATGCAATCTACAGACAGAGTTGCAAAGGAACACTTCATATTCTTGACACCATCTGTTGTGTTGTATTCAACTACTTCCAAACAGCCTGTTGTAAACACACCCCTGTTATTGCATATTTACCATAATATCCACTGGTTCACACCCTGAAATCCAACTCATCCTAGGGCTCATTCACTTTCCAGTCTGCTGCAGCTATTGACTGGAATCTGTTACAAAAAAACACTAAAACCTGATTCATATGTCTCAGTCTCAGCTGTTTACGGACCTTTTAATGATACCTGTAAATGTTTTGTTCCTGGTTAACAGTTTTAAAGGCTTATTTATGGTCATCTCAGACTGACTCTGCAGATTATTCGTTCTTGTCTGATCAACTATCCTTACTTTATCTGTTCTAAATGTCTTCCCTGGTGCAATAAAGAAATAAAAAACAGAGATAAAATAAAACATTTGGTGTTGGAGAATTTGGTGTAACATCCTGTTCTAAAATCTCCCACAGGTGTTCAAGTGGGTTGAGATCTGACTGCGAAGGCCACAGTGTATGATTCACACACACTCATCAAACCACACTGTAAACAGTCAGGAGGCCACCCCACGGGGTAGAAGCTACAAGTGTGTGTCTGGAGGTGTTATTAACATTTCCCCAAATGCAACATAACACTGATCCTTATGGAGAATTTTACAGGTTTATTTATTGAGTTATTATCACATGTTTGGAAACACATCACAGTGAAACCAACTTTTATTTGTTTTAATGTCTAATTTATACATTTAGTGGGCCACACTGAGATTTAGATGCATAAACGTCTCCATCATTTTTATGCTACTTTTGCATTTTCATTTCAAAAATTTTTAGATTACCTTTTTTCTTTTATATCTTTCAGTGTAAATTATGTAATAATCCATGCTAACTACTTTTCATATTAAGGGCTTCTATTTCTGCATCATATCTACACTGACCACTTATTTATTACCCCGCCCACAAAGGAGAGGCAAGGGGTATTGTTTTTGGTTTGGTTGGTTTGCTTCTTTGCTTGTTAACACTGTAGCAGCAAAACTATTGGTTGAATTCATACCAAATTTTGTTTATAGATTGCTAGTGACCCAGAGTAAATCTGATTACATTTTGGGAAAAGTAGGTCAAAGTTAAAAATTTTTAAAATCTTTTTTTCCCCATTTACTTATAATGGACAAAATTTTAAATGTCTAATAAAATATTAATTTTGTTTCAATTTACTTCAAACTTGGCACACGTATAGAGGCGCTTGATATGCTGACATCAGCACATGCATAGACATGATGACGTCAGCTGGATTGATACCAAAATAAGCTACAATATGTGCGAGGGGCAGGTTTATTTTGCCTGGCACCACTTTATTTATTTATTTAGTCTCTGTCCATGTTTGTTATATACAAGACCGTTAAACCACGTATGACGCATTGTAGGGAAATGTTTTCTTATCTAGCATTGATTTGAACTTGTGAGTCTCTTCATGTGATTAGGCTGATATTCACTGGGCTGTTATCTTCTTCTTGGTATCTAAGGAAGGAAATAATGTGGTGTACTGCTCATACTCCACTATATTAAAAACTACTGTAGGTGTGTGTACTGTTTGGTTAGCATGTGGTGGTTTAATCTATTTAATTAATAGCTGATAACAGCTGCCTGCTAGATGCCGGTGAAAGTGAGAGTGACCAAACCCACGCTGACAAAACCAAAGCAATGACCTGAAAGACACTGTGAAACCTGATGACGATGACCAGGCTGATGATGACGACAATGTGTAATTTGCTTTGACTTTTAAACTTGTTTCTTAGCTATTCTTGTCCCGTCTCATCACTTTCTGACACTTTGGTCAAAGGCACTGTGGTGTTGGTTTTCTACACTATGAGACATTGGCAGAATGACTCACTACTCCCTCTAGTGGTCACTTAAATCCCTCTGCCTATCTGTATAAATATTTAATAAATCTGTCCTTTAAACGTATGTCTGCCATCCCGTACATTGGCATCTTTGGGATAAATTCAGAGCTCTTTTATTCTAAACATTGATGATGATCATTTTAGGTAATTTTTTTTTTAACTTTGAAAGTAGAAATACTACTCTACCTATCCTTGGGAGACCCACTAATGCAAAAGACATTAAAAAAAAAAAAAAAAATTAAAAATGTACCTGACAAACTGTTGCATTATGCTGTTTCCACTCACAGCAAATATTTAAAGTAAAAAAGCCAAAACTTACATTTTACTGGGTTTCAGGAGGATATAACCCTATTATATTAAGCTTATAAATAATTCATGTGATCCAGTACTAACATAACCCTATTGATTAGAGCAAATTTAAGATGTGAATAACAAAAAAACAAGTCAACTTCTATAAATGACTGATTAGCTCTAATTTATTTAAGGTAAGACAGAATCATTTAGAATAACAGTGATAGTTTTCCAGAGGCTGAATGCCAGTGAAGACCAAATATGTTCAGCCCTGTTTGTCTAAGAACCTGCTGATATAAACATTCTTTGACCATTTACTGTTTTGTTTCTGTTACTGAATTTTGCAAAGTCATGCTATTACAGAGTCACTCTGAATAAACAGGAAACACAAATAAACCTCATGAGGAGAATTCTCCAGGTGGAGCTCATGCAACACAGCAGGTCAGAGGGTCTCTGCAGCCCACCTTCTGACTTTACTGCGTATGAAAATTCATTTATGCCTCTAGATACATCCTTGAATGTCACCTCATTAAAGATTAAATGTGTGACCTGCATAAAGTAGCTCGCTCTTCTGCAGTGACGTTGAACAGAAACATGTTGGTTTTTGTTCAAGCTTCTGCACAACATAAAACATTTCTGACATTAACACCTACTTGCTTGGAGACTTTTGGCTCTTCTTCTATGTACTTCTGCTCTGCAGGGACCACCGTCCTCAAAGCAGCCTTTACCTGAGGACAAAAACACAGTTACAGCAAAGAAGCGAGTTTCAGATCCATCATTCTGAAGTGACATCTGTATTCCCACGGAGCCACACTCACCGTGTTGTAGATGACATCGATCTCTAAGTAGATGACGCCTTTGGTCAGACCTGTCAGCTGCTTATTTTTTAACAGGTATCCCTTTTGTTCACCGTTACGAATCTGACAGAGACAAAAAGTTTTTTTATTCTTTCATTTTCTGAACCTGCTTTATCCTCACCAGGGTCACGGGGGTCGCTTGGAGCCTATCCCAGGTACTTAAGGGCGAAGGCAGGGTATGCCCTGGACATGCCGCCAGTTCATCACAGGGCTGACACTTAGGGTACGTTTACACGGCAACACGCCGCAAAGATTTCTCCTTTGCGTTATAAAATCATTCCGCGTTAAGACGAAGCCGCTATGATAACGATCTGCGTTAACATGAGTCCGCGAGGACGGCTGAATACGCTGTAGTGGCCATGCCAGACCAGTAGCTGGCGATGTAGAGCTGTAGTGAAACAGTGGCGGTAAAACACGCGCCTGCGCACAAACGATTTCCGGTTTAGACAGCCTTTAAATGAGGAGAAGAAGAAGAAGAGGCGGACAACACTATTTACAAACAACAATGGCGAGTGGTCGTACGAAGACGCAGGACTTCTTTGTCTGGACAGACGAGCTGAGCACAGTTAGCAGCACGTATGTTGTTCTGAAACCGGCCATTGTTGTTGTGGTTGTTCCTTCTTTTTGTGCAGCTTTATTGTGTCATAGAGGCTGGCAAACCAGCTTGGAGGCGCATTACTGCCACTAACTGGCCTGGAGTGGGTTAACTAGCGGTTCTTGGCTGCGCGCGCATGCGGTGACGTCATATTTTACCCCGGAACGCTCCGATTCGCATTAACACGGAGCAGAAATGCGGAGCGTGTCGGTAACATTCCACCCTGGACCCTGGTATCAAAAGTTTCCGGATTCAGGCACTCTAGGCACTGTTTCCATGTTAACAGAAGGCTAATCCGCGATGAAATCTTCCCGGAGTCGACTGAATCCTACGCCCTGTAAACGGCCCCATAGAGACAAACAATCACCCTCACATTCACACCTATGGGCAATTTAGGTTAACCGATTAACCTATCAGTGCATGTCTTTGGTTGGATGGTGGGAGGAAGCCGGAGAGAACCCACGCAGACATGGGGAGAACATGCAACACCAGAAAGACACCCCCCCCCCCCCCCCCCCCCCCAGTTTATTAATTACTTATTGATTTGATGATTTTATACACCCAAATGTCTCTTAATGTTTCCTTTCCTTCATTGATTGTTATTTTATTCATATTAAAAAGCTGTAAATGAATGACCCAATTATGATAAACAAGGTTTGTCTGGACTGAGCTGAAAAGCTTTAGGGTTAAGCTGCAGATTCAGTCAAATTTAACAACTTACAAAAATATTATTCTCACTTTAAAGTTGGGCTCGGCAGCATATTTCATTTTATTTAATCAAGGTAAAAAATGCCTAAATTCCACAATCACGATCATTCCACTGGAGACCTTTCTTACTTAACAAAATTTCCAAATGCAACCTGTTTACTTATATACTAATAAAGTTCATGGGTCCGATCAAGCAGTAACACGTGGACACATTTGGTGTTCAACAGTCTCTGTCATGTCAGCAGAGTAACTTATATGCATGTATTATACATATTTGAGTAGGTATTTATAAGCACTTTAACATTATGTATAACAAAATTTGGGGAGGTAAAATTTTTAGGTGAAAAATGTCAAATTACTGCTCGGTAACACGTAGACTTGAAACAGACATCAATTTTTTAAGCTTTATGCAAACATTCAAAACGTGGTTCTCGACAGAAATTGATATCAAGTAGGACAAAACCTTTTCGATATTATGTTCAACTATGCTGAAAATACATTTTGGAGTAAAATATTGAAAAGTGTCTATTTTATTAACATTAGAATGTGTTAACATGTGGACAGGCTGCCATAGTAACACGTGGATGACTCTACCATTGTACGTATCTCCCAAAATGTATCAAAAGATCATTACTTTCTGAAAGTTTCACTCAAATATCTGAATTATAAGTAATTTCAAAATTAAAAATTGGTATTTTTGTAGTAACACGTGGACAGGGCCTTTTAAGCAACTCACAAATGTTAAAACTCATAAATATGAATATTATTCACAAAATTATAAAAAAAAAATAATACTTAAAACTTAACAATCATCTATATAATCAACAGACTGAATGAATTTTCAAATTTTTCATGTATAATTTTAGTGTCAAATTCAAGCTATGACTATGGTGTAAAAAGTCCAATCCATAAAATTGGTTGTAAATTTTTTCTACAGGTGGTATTTTAAAAAGGATAACAGTTCCATAAAATAGACACCTGTAGCTAAAAAATGAGCCCACTTGATAAATGATGTGCGCAAATGTACTTTTTCATGTAGATGCTCACTTTTGCTTGATCGGACCCAAATACTGTTATTTAGTATTTTAGAAGGATGTTTTTGTCATAAACTTTTGGAGAAAGAAAATAATCAATTAAAACCATTAACTGTCTATAACACTGAAAAAAAATCAATATGTCATTTTTTGTCCATTTCACTCAGCTGTACATGAAAACTTTAGCTGACTTTAGTTTAAAAGACTGACTTACAATTGATTTAAGTGTGTCAATAAAAATACTCTGATGACCAAATGTTTTTGTTCTCTGAGTAGTAAAGATGACACAAAACTGACTTACTGTGAATTTTATCTCCAATATCTTATAGTAAAAGTGCATAATGAAGGTAAATCGATGACTGATATGAACCAGTGGAATGATTACAACCAAAACTAACCTTAATGTTCAACTGTATTCATTAAAATATACCAGGTAAAAAAAAAGTGTTACAAGTGCTAACACATACAGCAGCAAGTTTCATACTTACACGTAATATTGGAATGGCTACTTTTCCCAGAAAGTCAGCGCTCCGGTCTCTATCCTCATCAAACACCGTCACCTCTAACACTGAATGGATGTCCTTCACATTACTGAAAGACAGACACAACAAACAATTAATAATATATAACACACATCATCATCATTATCAGATTTAGCATTGACCTACTTCTAATAATGCCTATTATTTAAAGAATTCAATTATTTTTTCCATAATGTACTTTCAAAAATATCCACATTTGTTACAACTACAACTAATACTCTGGCTCAAAAACTTTGATTAATATTTGGCATTGAAAGCTAAATGTAATGACAAAAGTTTGGGATAAAAGGTGAGGCACAAAAGGACATGAAACATGGAAGATAAATGTTGGCTGACGTTCACTCACAAAGTGAAGACTTTGTTCCACTCTGGATTGAGGTTCTTGTAAACAGTATGAGTCTGTAGTCTGTCGTTATTCAGCTCCAGCACACAGAAAGGATCACTCTTACCTGTGGAACCAGAAGGAACGTTAGCATTGCAGTAAAAAAAAAGTCTGTTAAATCTGAGGAAGCAACAGCAAATTTTGCGCAGACATGTGACATGTAGAGGTGTTCTGATTACCAGTTACATCTGCAACCATGAGTCCTTCAGCTCTCATCACCTTCACCTGCACAATACCAACATCTCTCATGTTAGAGAGAGACTTCCATATACCCTGAAGAAGAAGAAGGAGAAGGAGAAGAAGGAGAGAAGGAAGAAGAAGAAAAGGAAGAAGAAGGACAAGAAGAGGAAGAAGGAGAAGAGGGTGTTTTACTGTCAGCTTATTCCTCCATCCTCTTCATCCTTTCATCCTGGTGTTAAAGCTGCTGCTTACGTATCGTCTGAGTATCTCTGCTCGTTCCTGTGGGTCGTCCAGCGGTGTGACTGACAGGTCGGCGATGGAGACATGGGATGAGGCGGTCAGTGTGACCAGGAGCACCACGTATCCCCGCGACTCCTCCAGAGGAAGCTCCAGGTGATGAGTCTGCTCCTTGGACAGAGTAGAGAGGTCCAACTGGCACCTGAAAACAAACACAGGACTTTTTTAAAGCTGTAAATCTAATTCTTAGCCTTTTATTCAAAGTCATTTGTCATTTTTATGTTGTTGTGACTGTGCGTTCTGTGATTCCCCCCCCCCCCCCCCCCCCCCCCCCCCCCAAACACCACCCCCCCCGCCCACCCTTCCATCCCCTTTCCCTCATGAGGTTTTGCCTTTGCCAGGTTGTTATTGTAAATTAGACTGTTTTCCTAATGACTTACCTGGTTAAATAAAGGTTAATAAAAATAAAAGTCTTCTCTAAGCTGCAGTGTGTTTCCTACTTTACAGGTATCCATTTCAATTCATTTGCTAATAAGAAAATAACATCAGTTCTTACATAAGAATATGTAAGAACAAGAAAAGTAGACATTATTAGGCCCGAGCCGAGTAACACCTATTGAATCTGCAGTGGGCGCATGGGGACAAAATCACTAGTGACGCGGTCGCCTTTCACCATTGTCGCCACTCACTCATATTCATATTCACGGCAGTGAGACCTTTCTGAACATGTACATGTCATGTACACAAACCACATATTTACATCTGCTTGGAATGAATGGGAGTCACTGGGCCACGCCCAGTCGGGGTCAGGCGCGTGGGGTCATTCACTAGTCTTCTCCTCAGATCAACAGCTGCCTCCTGTACATCTGTAGATGACCAGGCCGGTGTTCAGGTGAACACGGAGCCTTGCATCTGAAAGCGAACGCCTTTTTCCTTCATCTCCTTCTACCAGAGCCGTAAGCTTTCCTCTGTGCTGGTACGTGGCTCATGTAGTCCTGCTCAAAGAACACGCGTCTTCCTTTATACTCTGTGTTTTTATTCCAGGCAGATCAAAGCATAAGCTCTTTGGTCTTAAACACACAGAAACATATGACAACTGACCTGGGGTTTGATTCTTGTAGAGGTTTTGGGGTGAGTGAGCGGTGACATCAGTGTATTTGGAGGGGAGCATCGGGAGAGCCAGCTGTGTTTTTAATCCAACTTTGTGTGAATTCCTGGATGTTTGTCCCTTTCTGATCCTACCATTACGCCTTGGGTGTGAATATTGTTTTTTGTTGAACGAGCCTTCAAGCCTACACAGATTCATTGTCAGGAGACAAACAAAAAATATTATTATGGCCACGCCCCTAAACAAACCGCAATTCGGTCATGTTGGATTGAAATTTCCGAATTGCAGCACTTTCATTGACATTGTATTTTAACTATCTCTTCCTTGAGTGTTTGGTCAAATGAGCTCAAAATCGGTGTACAGTATCTAGAGAAGTGGGGCATCAAAAGTTAGCCAAATTTTTGGGATTGGTGTCACCATTTTTGTGCAACGAGGTCACAAATTTTGCAAAGTTTTTTTCAGAAATTTACCTTTACAAAAATTGCTTCACCTCGGATATTCAAACACCAGTTTGGCTCAAATTTGACTCACACATCTACCTCCCAGGTCCATTTCTATGGAAAAATCTGAAGTTTTGCACTATAGCGCCCCCTACAAATTTACCTTTACGAAAATTGCTTCAGTTTGGACATACGAACACCGATTTGGCTGAAATTTGAATCACTTGTCCATATCCCAGGCCTACACCTATTCATCAAAAGACTCTGAAATTCCGCACTATAGCGCCCCCACAAATTTACCTTTACGAAAATTGGCTCAGTTCATACATACAAACACCAATTTGCCTCAAATTTGAATCGGTTGTCCATCTCCCAGGCCTACATCCATTTATCAGAAGAAATTGAAATTTCACACTACAAACATACCTTTACAAACATTGCATCAGTTCGGACATACGAACACTGATTTGGCTCAAATTTGAGTCAGTTGTCAATCTCTCAGGCCTACACCCATTCATTGGGAAAATGTGAAATTTGGCTCCATAGTACCCCCTAC
Organism: Sphaeramia orbicularis; assembly: GCF_902148855.1. Taxonomy (NCBI): domain Eukaryota; kingdom Metazoa; phylum Chordata; class Actinopteri; order Kurtiformes; family Apogonidae; genus Sphaeramia; species Sphaeramia orbicularis. The sequence continues at coordinate 19,293,263 of NC_043968.1, read as the reverse complement.
CAATTTAATTTTACTAAAATTGCCTCATTTCGGACATATGATCACCTACTTGCCTCAAATTTGAATCATTTGTCAATGTCCCAGGCCCACATCTATTCATCAGAAGACATTGAAATTTCACACTCTAGCGCCCCCTAAAAGTTTACTTTTGCAAAAACTGCATCAGTTCTGACATATGAACACTGATTTGGCTCAAATTTGAATCTGTTGTTAATCTCCCAGGCCTACACCCATTCATCAGAAGACATTAAAGTTTGGTGCTAGAGCGCCACCTGCTGAATGATGGACACACTAGTACTGGACATGCCCCTTGGCGAGGGCCTTTCAGTGCTGCTGGCGGCTTTAATTTTCTTTTCATCTGTGAAATAAAGTTGATCAGTGATTCAAGTAACACTCTTCATAGTCTAATCAAGTCAACAAACATTCATATGTTTTCTACCCATTTATCTAAATGTTCCATTTCATGTCTGCGTCATGTCTGTCATTATTTCATATTTCCAAGTTTTCCACATTTTTAGTTCAGAGTTATCATTTAAGCTAATACATGCTTCTCAATCAAAATAACAAAATACATTGAAGTAATTACTATTAGAGAGATAGTGTGGGAGTTATCTAGATAAAAAAAAGTATTTGAGGTGACTCATTTTTTACAAAGTAATGCTTTTCACACGAAATTTAGTTACATACAGTCATCGGCTCAAATCATATCAATCATTCATGAGAGTAAAGAGGATATGATGCTATGAATAAAATGGTTTGTTTCTGTAAGTGTGAACCCTCTAGGAAACATTTTATGTGAGATTTCATGAGTCAACAAAAAATATAACAGGCCTGTTGTACGGTAGATACTTAAATAAGGAAATGTTACAATTCATATCTTTAAAATGTTACCATATGCCTTAAAAATGGCATCTCAGAGTAAGTACATGGTGGTAAAGGTACAAATGATAACTCCAAATGTTTCCAAGTTTAGGTGGTATTCAGTAGTCTGGTCTACACTAAAATGTTCAGATGCAGCTTGACATAATATCGCAAAAATTCTCTCATTGTTCTTATGATATTTCAGGAATGCCATAATAGAATGTCAAACTTTTACTCAGACTCAAGGATGAACTGATTATATTTTATTGGATAAAGGTGAAAGGTGAAATCACAATTTTGGTTGTGACTGTTGGTAAATGAAAACGAGGAGATGAACAGATTATGATGCAAGGATAGTGGAAGCATCTGATTGGATATAGTATTTCATCTTAAATAACTTCTTACTAGAAATAAGTCTGCATTTTTCCCATAATACACACACAGTACTTAGCATTAGCATTAGCACACAGCACACATTAGGAGCAGTGAGCTGCCAGTGAAGACCAGCAGTCAGGGACCAGCTCCAGATCTTCATCAACACCGTGGTCAAAGGCACCGACGGGAGAATTAACCTATGCTTGTTTTAAAATTTGTAGAGAAATATGTGGAGAAAATAGGGAAACTCAAGAGAGAGGGCTCTACACCGACTAAGACCTGAACCTAGACCAGTGGTTCCCAACCTATTTTGGCTCGTGACTCCATTTTAACATCACGCATTTCTGGCAACCCCAGACATTCAAAACTGAGACTTTTTTTTTTTTTTTTTTGCTAAAATTAATTTGTTAATGTAATAGTTTGCTATACTATGTTGCAAATACAGTAAATGTTCATTTCAGATAACATTTAGTCTATATAATGTATATTATTATGGATGGAGGCAGAAAAACCAGGTGTAGATTACTGCACAAAGGGAGAATTTGATTTTCCTTGGTCAGGATATGTACAGTCAGTCCAGCTTGGATTTACAAGGCTGACAATTAATACTGAACAAACAATAATTCAAACTACAAATTATGAAAGAGCTGCAGCATCTGAAACCGACCACAATGAACATTTGACAGATAAACAGTACCACAGTGCTTCAGTTTCACAGTTTGTCATGTCTTTTATGTATTGGGATTGTCTCTCTCAACTCACCATATATTTTTTATTAGTATGTTTATGTTATTTTTATTTTCCATTTATAAATTCCAGGTGACCCAATTTGAATTCCAGGCGACCCCGTTTGGGGTCCCAACCCAAGGTTGAAAAACACTGACTTAGACCCTTCCAGGTGTGGGGTAAGTGTTCACTACTACATCACTACACTGTCCCAGCTTATAGGTCACTTTAACCCTCAGGAGTCCCTAAATGCACCCTTGTGTCCAAATCACATGACCAATTTAACATGATGTAGCAGCAAGACGGAGCCTCACTGAGTCTTACTTTCAACTTGTGTAGAAAGTGCAGATGTCTAAGTACTCCTGTGAGGTCTGTTGTGTTGAAAAGCCGAGTAAAACCAGACTTATGCTACACAATAAAAACATCATTTTCAGCAATATTGTCATCAATATAATACAGAAAGATATGCAAAAAATGGCTTCTAAGGCAATGCTTGCATGAAGAAAAAAGAAACCAAAATATGCCTCTGTGTTTGGTGGAAAAGTGCTGATTTGTGACACCACACTGTTCTTTATAATTAGTTGTATATAGTTTTCTGAGTTATAAAAATGGTTCATTGACCATTTTGTGGCACCATATCGGGATACCAGATTGTTTTGTAAATAGTTGTTTATAGTTTTTCGAAAAAAAACGTTTAAGACATGGCCTATATTTTCATATAAACAGTTGTATATAACGTTCATGTTTTTGATGAAAAACAATTACGAATCTAGCTTTTCCTACTGGAAATTTTTTAATGTGATTTTAGGTTCAGTGTGTTAATACAGCATGTCAAATGAAAAAAATACATGTAAAGTCACACAGGTGAGGATATGCTGAGAAAAACTGTACCAAACAAAGCAATGTAAACAGATTTAAACAGAAAAATCTAAGGTATTCAAAAACAGCCAAAATACAGTCAGATACCAAAGGGTTAACAAATGTTGATTCAGATATTTCAACACACACACAGACACACACAGACCCACTGACCGTCCAATGAAGTCGTCTCTCCGTCCTGTGTCTCGGTCCCAAACTGTGATCTCCAACACCTCCCCCGTCTCCTCATACAGATGCAGATCAAACTGCTCCCTCCACTGTGGACTCAGTGTCTTTGGCACCGTCTGCACACACATACACACACACACACGCACACATACACACACACACACACGCAGATCAGAGGTTTGATGACACTGGTCCATGCTGACACCATGGGTCTCCGTGTGGGCGTACCTTGCTCCTGTACTTCTGGTGTCCCAGTCTGAACTTGGCGTACGGGTCGCTGAGCCCATTAGGATCCATGGGAATCAGATTCCGACCTTCAATGAGCGCGATGCTGACAATCCCTCGCCACAGCTGGGCTTTACGATGCAGCTCAGAGAGACGCACTGACTGCTGCTGCTGAGAAAATACAGCTTTAAATCATTTCGTTTTACAGGCGTCAGATAGGGCCCTGTTTCCAAACACAGAATACTGATGCAACGTGCAGATGTTATATGTTGGATTTAGCTTTTTATCAAGAATAACTGTCAGATTAACATGTTCAAAACCATGCAAGAAATCATTTTATGACTGTTTATTTTTAGTACCATGTCGAGAAATGATGATTATTCTTTAGATAATGGAAGAAAAGAGTAAAATGAGAGTGATTTCTTTTTATATGAAATATTTTGAATGCATGTAGTGGAGAATGGTCTATAAATCAGTTGATTATTGAGCTACTATGCTTCAGATTGGTAGTTAAATCTTTGCATCTCATACATTTATCTTAGGGCTGTCAAAATTAATATGTTAACACAAATTAATCCATCATCATGATTAATCTGATTAAAAATTTTAAAGCAATTAACCCATTTGCAGCACAGAATGACTCTGAACGTCTCTGCCAACGCATTTGGGTCAGTTTGTCCAAGTAGAGTTAGCGTCACGCATGAACAAATGGGCAGATGATCTGGTAGTGACAGACAGCAGAACCAGCTGATAGAGATGGAAGACACTACACAGCACGTTGGCCCTCTGGATAGAAATATGAGGACAAAAAAAAAAACAAGACGGAAACAGCTGTTTCAACTTGTTTTTGTTGAAACTGTTGAAGGTGTTTAATAAACACGTTAAGTGCATATATATTTCCCCTCTTTCTTGAGTCCGTTTGTGCATGCAAAATGAAACCCGATTAATATAGATTACAAATGAATGCCTTTTAATTGTGATTAATTGAAATTAATCCACAGCAACCCTGTGATTAATCTGATTAAAGATTTTAATCGTTTGACAGCACTAATATATCTATTGCGATATTTCATCATATATCTTAAATATATGACATGGATTAAAACTCTCTTTTCTATGATGTCTTCATTTAAACCACAGTGTACTGATGTTAAAAACTGCATTAATACTTTGGAGCAGCTGAAAAAGCTATGAACCAAAGTTACTGCGAAGATGTTAGCATGTCATTTATAATCCACAGACATGGAATGTTTTAACTAGTGATTTACCAAATCTTGAGACAAATATCAGATTCTTATCTGCTGATTGTGTCAAAAATTGTATCTAAATTATAATATGCCTTTTATTACAGGCAGGTAATGAGTTTATCAGAGGTTTTTTTCTGTAAATTATTGTCTATTTTTGCAATTTTCATGGTAGGAACATAATATTTTATAGATTCGTGAGCCACAATATCTCAAACTCTTTTGTAAAAAAATTACTTAAAAAGACGGTAAAACACTCCACAAATAAGAACTGTGGTATGTCTGTGATCAAATTAGTGACTTCTTTGACATCACACAAGTCAGATTCAGTTGTTAAATATATATTGGTGCAGCTTTAATATAAAATCTTGAACACTGACAGATCAGTGAAGTCTAATCTGAAGAACAGAGCCCCAGTCAGTGCTGGGTGAAGTGACCACAACCACACAAACCACAGCAGCTACAGTCGCATGAATACATGACCTCAACGCAACGTCTGTGTTGAACTCTTTCATTGTTGGAAGGTGTAGAGTTCAATGTCAGACTGAGCAAAACCAGGGAAACATGTTAAACAGAACAGTTAGACACAGTGACAGGGAGTCAACTGTACTGACAACAGATGGAAATACAGAACACACACACACACACACACACACGATGAGGCCAGACAGCGCACAGATGAGGATTTCTGTCATTTACCTTGGTGGATCGTTCCAGTATCTCCTGAGCAGCATAGTCTGAATATACATTAAAAGACATTATTTCAACTCATCGATGGGGGGGGGGGGGTAATAATACTAAGGGGTTCACTAGATGAAGTTCTTCTAAGGCAAGAAACAGTAAAACCATTAAAGGTGTCTTTTCTTAAAGGTCCAGTGTGTGATACTTAGTGAAATCTAGTGGTGATTTTTGCAGATTATAACTAGTGGATGCCCCCCCCCCCCACTGCTGAAGTAGTGCTAGAGCTAGTGTTTTTGGTCAGCCAGAACTATCTACTGATCTAAAATGTTTACTAACTTTTAGGCCTGTAACGGTACACCAAACGTTTTGGTACACACCTGTTCGGTTCGTACACAGCTGTACCAAAACAGCACAGTATGTTGAGAAAAAGAAAAACGAATGAAAGACTGTGTTTGATGCGGAACTTTAAATCCGCGCAAGTTCTACACGGACATATTGAAGGACGCACACATTGACCCGAAATACGAAATAGCAGCTGATATAAGGTAAAAAAAAAAAAACAACAACAACAAATATGATGTGAACCTGGAAGGAAGAGACTGGAGACCCTCCACCATCATTACAGCCCCGTTTGGATCAGTTCAGATCCCGGTGAAAGACAACAACAGGGAAAGAGACAGTGATAAGACGGACATTGTTTGGCCCCTAAGAACTACGGTAGTTCTAAAACACTTACACTAGCTCTGTCTGTCTCTCTCTCTCACACATAGACTGTATAACAGAGGAATAGAACCCGGAGTTGGACGTTGAAAGTATATAAAGTTTCACTTTCGTTTCACGCCAGCGTTAGTTACGTTAGTTATGGACACCCCCCGGCTCCGATCCAAAAAAAAAAAAAAAACGTCCCCCCGACAAATCGCACCCTGCACGTGCGCACATGTACACAAAGTGTCCTAAACAGTTTGTTCTCTGTCCTAAAAAAATATTTGGTTAATTTTTTGTTGTCAAAGTTGCTCTTCAGTTTGTTTAAACAGAATACCAGTTTGTCCTCTTGTTAATGTTGCACTTCATGTGGAATTTTTTTGGTATTTTTACGCAGATTGTGAACTGACAGAACTGTGATTTGATTTTTGTTGTTTGTTCAAAACTACCTGTCAGGGAAAAGTGCAATACTAATGTTTAAAATACATTTAGTAATATTAATTCATTTATTTTCTATTTGATTTATAGCAGCAGAATTATATTCCTGTTTTTCAATATTCTATTATGTCCAAAAATTGGGGGAAAATTTTTCAAAAATTCATAAATGTATTAAAGACATTTTGAGGAGTTTTCTTTCTTCTCGTACCGAACTGAAAAAAAAAAAAAAAAAAAAAAGGAACCGTGGCTTTCTAAACCGAAAATGTACCGAACCAAAACTTTTGTGTACTGTTACAGGCCTACTAACTTTTGATCAATTAACCCTATCACTACATGTAAATAAATCAGGTAAAATACAGTTTGTCAGCTTTTCATGATCATCAAATATGACCCATTTGGATGTTAACCCATACAGACCCAAACATTCTGTTTATTGTTTTTCTATTTATTGTCTTTTACTTTTATTCTGTTTTATGATTCTGTGCAGCACTTTGGGGCAGTAATGTCTGTTTTTACGTGTGCTGTATAAATAAACCTTGACCTTGATATGTATAAATGATGGCAGAATTTAAAAAAGGATTAAAAAAAAAAAGTTGATCATCTTTTGCCATTGACTATAATACAACTTTTTTTCCAAAGTGAAGTATAACTGGAAGGGGAGGGACTTATTTTTCCTATAAGAGCAAACACACTATACACAACAAATCATTTCCATGTGATTATACACTAATGAAAACACAATGATGACCATTATATTCCATTTCTGCAAAAAGATCATCCTAAATCTCACACACTGGACCTTTAAATGAACTGCACATCAGCTGTGCTGCAGGTTTTCTTTGCCACTAGAGGGGGCTGTGGGACCACTACAGTGTGTTCTACATCACAGCAGCTCACTTAACTATGGGAGGGAGGTACGCTGTTCAAGCCCAATTTTAATTAGGCCCCAGGAATAAAGTGCATCTGAAAATAGATTCTAACTGTGAAAAATGCTCTCCACCTGCTGAATATTTTTCACGGCCTAAATTAGGGTCTTGCTGGTGTTCTCATTAACTTTAATTACACTTTGATCCATCTGAGCTCCTCCTCCTCCTCCTCTCTTCATGTCAGAATTCACCCTGTGTTTTCCTCTTATTATTTGTTGAGTTTCTCACATTTTCATCCCTCCTCTTTGTCTCTGTTAATCTGTCTCTTCTACATTTATCTCTGACTCTTCCTCCCTGTGTATGATTAATTTATATACGGAATAAAACATAAATGAGACAGGCCGTTTTAAGCTCTAGGTGCTGAGGATACATTTGGAGATTATTTTTTAAATGCTGAAATAAAACAAAACAGGAAACACATCCTGCAAAAATGTAGTATGACAGCAAAGAAAAATTGAAACATTTAATTTAATAACAAATGGAATTAGGAGAAAAAAAATGCACTTTTTTTTTTTTAAATGACCTCTAAAACAATCATTACACTGATTACAAAAAATGTTTTTTGCAAGTTGTCTAGGTTTTTTCAACTGAATTAGGACCATTTTGCACCGCTAAATCCAAAAATGACATCTGTTTTTCTCAATCAGGTCAGGTTTTTTTGCTAATTTTATTTTGAAAAATTTTATCTTCTCACAAAATTGATTACATTTTTGTGACTTTATCAGTTGATTTTTTATATAGTTCTCACCCAAAATAGGTTTTAAGAGAAAAAAAATCATTTTCTAACAGGATTCCTGTTAGGTACAATGGTGTATTCACCGCAGATGTAGCAGAATACATCAGGCTTATTTTTGCAAAATCTTCTAGTTGAAGCCATTTCATTCACCTGTAATATTAAAAAAATATTAATCATAAATTGGCAAAAGTAAAATCTTCAGAATTCGTTTATTGCAAGAAATATCAAAGAATTTTGTATCATATGATGTGAAAATGCCCATAAATGTAAGCAAAAATGTTAAAAAGCCAATATGTAGCATAGTTCAGAAAGTTGACCTGATTGAGCAAAATTAATGTGATTTTTGGATTCAGCACACCAAAATTATCCTAAACCAGCTCAAAAAACTTAAACAATAAATTTGTTGTTGACCAGTGTTATTTCTCCAAAAGGTTATGAAACTATATTAAAAAAAAAAAAAAAGAAAACTATAAAAATTGTTTATCAAGTTGTATGGCAAAAATAAAACCTTTAACTGAAAAATGCACTTTGTTGAGAAAACTTTTTTGCAAAATGCTATTTGGTAATAAAAACCAATAAATAATACATATATTATACATATACATAAATCATTTTTGGACTATATTACTTTTTGCAAACATCCTGCTTGAAAAAAAACAGGTTTAGAGGTTTTGTTCTTCTGTCATTGATATGCTGAATCTAAAATATTCCCTCATTCACTCTGTTTTGTGCATTTTGTTCATCATTTAATCACTAACATAGTCTATATTTGATGCTGAGCAATTAAAGTAACATTACTACATCTGGGAATTATTTGACGATGGTTGTTCATTTGTAGGTATTTTTATGACTTTGTTACAGTGACTCTTCCTCACAGTCGTCTGTGTCATGGTTAATTAAATATATATACTGCTTAGAGCACATTTAGTTAAATAGTGAATGAATTTTAGAATAATTATGGATAAAACTGAATTATTCCTCCCACTCTTGCTTCCATCCTACAGTCATTCAAGTAGCATTTATTAAAAGCTAATTTGAATAAGAATTAGGCCAGCTTTGGGATCGGTGCCACATGGATGTTAGTGTTGAGGGAAAAGCTGCCGTTTCTATAATTAATGCTCTTATTTTATTCATAAGGATTGCTAAGAAAGACGAAACCAAAACCTTAAAACTAACACAATGTCAAAAACTACAACATCCAAGAAACCTACTGGAAGTAAATATTAAAGGCTATTGAAATAATAATATGGTAAAAAGTCTGTTTCCCTCCATTAGATGGCAGTATGCAGGTCTGCTATCTAGGGCAACAGATAAGGAAACGCTCTGCACTAAGCAAAGAGGAGTTGAACGGGGATAAACAGGACATTATTAAGATCCTAATCACCGCCAGACTCACTTTATTCACATAGGGCTTCCAGCGATACATCTTAAGCTCACTTTGCTGCAGGAAACACAGACGCAGCACAGAGGATCATTACTGACCGGAAGAAAAGCTGAACAGCAGCGTAGTATGTCAGATGTTCTTTTGTATTTCAGCTCATTTTCTACATTGTTAATCTTTAATTATACTCTATGATATGATACGATAATACTTGACTAGAGAGTTGACAGCAAAGTAAGACATTTAACATAATCGCTTCATAATTTTTTATATATTTATGCATCAAAAATGACAGATAACACTCATGCCAAAGATAAAAAAAGAAGATAGAGAGATGAAACAATATAGAGAAGATAAAGGAAGGTGCAAAGAAACACAATATCACATGACAACTTGAAAAAAAAGTCTTTGGATTCACATTTTTTCAAAGTGAGACAGACCAAAATAATAAAATGTAGAGTACCGTTGAGTCCCGTCGTTCCTCTATGGGACTGTCTTTTGGGGTGAGGGTGACGTTGAGCTCCAGGGTGCCCAGGTCCTCATCTGGGTGCTGGGAGTCCTTCAGAGCCAGGGTCACAGGTATCGTCCTGCAAAATGACAGAATGAGATAAGTCTGAAAATGAACGACTGAATATAATATGATTTTAGAGGTGGACAGTATGACCGATGTCAGCTGCTACAACATATTCCATTTGATTACTTATTTATTTATATGGTATTTCCATACACAAGAAATGTCTGAAATAAGGCAACAATTGAGCTGATCACATCCCAAAATAGTTTTTAAAAAAAGTAAAACACAAATGGCCTGATCACAATCAAGGGTACCAGAAAGGGTGCACATACAGAAAAATAATAATGCTCTATCAAAAAAATCAGACAGGCCATTTTATTTGTCTGATATTTCTCTTTTAAAGTCCAAAATATTTTTGTATTATGGCGTCTACTAAAAATTTCGCAGGCTTGCCTCTGTCAAATCAGAAATTATTGGGTGTATGGACACTCCAGCCTTATAGCCTCCATATTTAATGCCTACAAAGATATACAAATGTTTCAGCACTTAGAGAATCATGCATTGTTTATTGCATAGATGTCGTGTCCAAAGCGTGCGTGCTGAAAAATTCCATATACTGACAGAAACAATAAAATTAGACCCACGTATTTTGATATGGTGTACGGACACTACTTGGTGTACGGACTCTACAAGACTGGAATGGAAATCTGGCTTACCACATGGTCGCATCTGTGTTAGATCTGTAAGTAAGTCTTCCTGGTACAGGAGGAAAAAACATTTGTGAACAAGTTAGAACAATATATCTGCATATCGCCATATTATTAATGGAAGTATATTGGTGTACGGACACTACATGAATTTTGGTGAACAACGCACCATTGAAAACATGCGGTTCGATGTAAACGTCCGCTTGACACATTGTTACCAAATTTTCTGCAGCCAGGTAGCATACCAAAATCTGTCTAGTTGTGCAGATTTAGTCATAATAATACTGAAATAACAGGTTCCCATTCTATTATTACAATTAAAGGGCTGTAAAAGAAGGGTTTTCAGAACAAAATGGTTGATTGTCTTAATACTGAAAATAAGAATTGATAATCAAACAGCTGTTCAACAAAAATGATCAATAAATGAAAAGCAATGTGATGTGTGTATTTTGTAATAAAAAGACACAGGAGTTGAGTAGTAATTATTTATTCTGTTACAAAACATTATGTACAATAATTTTGCTCTCTTATACCAATAAAATTGTGCACGTTTTCATGCTCATTGGGTCGCCATTTTATCAGTTTTTATCTGATTTTCTTCAAATTTGGAGGATTGCAAGCTCTAGTAATAAGATGGCCAAGAAACATTTTGGGAATGGTTTTGGGGGTATCTTTTTGCAATACTGATTAATAACTGATGCAAATATTCTTGTACACCTTGATTGTGATCAGGCCGAAAGCAAAAACATAAAAAAGCAGACTACATGTGGTGGAAATAGTATTGATAAATCTACTGTCCCATGATGTATACTCTTGAGACCTAGCAATGTATTTGTGTCCTCTGTTTGTCCTCAAGATTTTCATAGCTTTGCATAAAAAAAAAATACACTGTCCACTGCAAAAGGACATTCCATGAGAAAAATATGTCTGAACAAACTGCTGCATCATGCTGTTTCTAATCAAGACACTTATTTAATATAAAAAGCCAAGAATTTAATTCACTGGGCCTCAGGAGGATATTAACACATCACCGAATGCAATTTGTTTATTATTAATAAGTGAATCTCAGTTTCTTAGTAGAATTACCTGATCAGTAATGCTGTTTCCCTTCATGGCCTAAACAGTCACCAGCATCCAAAAGCATCTATTAACTAACCACTAATCCTATCGATGCATGTAAATAATTCTAGTAAAATACAGTTTCTCAGCTTTTCATCATCATCACATTTGACCCATTTGGACGCTCACTCTGCAGTGAACGTGGAAACATCAACGTCTTCTTTAACATTAAAACCCATGGAGTTTGAGAAATCACAGTGGTTATAGATGCTTGCTTATATGTTAAATTAATGATATATTTTGCTGGAAAAGTCACTTTTTCTTCAGTTGAATTGACTCTTTTATGAACATGGTGTTGTCCCCAGTCCCCAGTGTATCCAGTCTTCTCCAAACACTGATCCACCTTTTTTCACCAGTTTGTTCCAGCTGTTTTATATCAGTTTGTTAGATGCTACCTTTGCAGTGACTCTATAAGTAAACTGACTACCACTGACCCCTAGCAGGTGCATATATTGAAGGATTTGAAGCTACTATAAAAAGTTGACTCTATCCATTTCATTAATGTGTTGACTGAGGGGGGGTTAGCATTTCCTTTATCTTGGAGTTTATTTATTTATCTTTTATATTACCTTTATTTAACCAGGTAAGTTAGTTGTAGGGCTGCACGATATTGGAAAAAACTGACATTGCGTTTTTTTTAACCCTGCCATATAATTGATATGAAAAAATACTCATGAGGATATTAGGGCTGTGTGATGCCGATGTAATTGATCAAACAAATTTGTTGTTACCTCTCATTGTGGCAACAGATGCAATGCACTGTCGACACCGAACACGTGTTTCAATATCATCCTTCTTGTAGCCGAAATAATTCCAGATAACTGACAATGCTTTACTTTTTGGCACCAAGTCTTCGTTTTCAGTGATTTTCTTTTATTTGTTGCTTATTTTTCAATGTTATTACCAGCGACTCACTCTATATGCAGGGGCGTGGCCTGCTTCAGTAAACTGATTAAGAATGATTGTGATTGGTGGATCGCTGTGCGCAGTGTGTGTCAGGTACCCAGGCTGAAATTAGATGAGAACACATTGAGTTCATTTACCTCCTACATTGCAAGACCTGCGATGTGACTATTGCACACACGTACATCACGATGACGATACTCAAACGATATATTGTTCAGCTCTAGTTAGTTGAGAGCTGATTCTTATTTTCAGTAACGACATGGACATAGATAGAGATGAACAACTAATCCCTCACACATTCACACCTATTGGCAATTTAGATTAACCAATTAGGGCCTAAACTACTAGTGCATGTCTGTCCTTTATTGAGTCTGTTTTATATTTTGCCTGGGGGCATGGTTCGGTCAGATCTCAGTTGCAGAGAGAACTCACTGAATTAAATAGTCAGATGGTCCAGTCGCCTGATTGGTGAGTCCCAGTCTTGTCCCGCCTCCCTGTACACCAGGGGTCACCAATCCTGGTCCTCGAGGGCCGGAATCCTGCATGTTTTAGATGTATCCCTCTTCCAACACACCTGATTCAAACGATAAGCCTATCATCAAGCTCTGCAGAAGCCTGATAACAACCGTCAGGTGTGCTGGAAGAGGGAACATCTAAAACATGCAGGACACCGGCCCTCGAGGACCAGGATTGGTGACCCCTGCTGTCAACTAAACAGGTACAGAGGATGGTTTCATCAATTCTTAAAAATGACTCCCATCCTTTACGAGGTGAATTTCAGCTCCTTTCCTCTGGACGGAGGTTTTTAGTCCCAAGGTGCCGGACACAGCGTTACAAAAACAGTTTTGTTCCTGTCGCCATCATTGAGCTAAATAAGAAATAGTGACATTGTACTTTATTTACTTCCTTTAGGTATTTATTCTATTTCTTTGCTCTATTTATTATTATTGTGACTTCAAATTTTTACATTTTATGTTCTTACCTTGGTTTTTATCCCAGACTGTTTTTATCTTCTCTGGGTTTTATTGTGTTTTATTGCCTCTTGTTTTATTTATTTGATCTTATTTATTTGATTCTTTTACTTATCCGTGCTGCTATACTGATGAATGGTGGAACACTGAGCACTTTTAGTCCTGTCTGGAAGCTCGATCAAGTACCTGCCTAACAGGTTCAATGTATGTCTTGTTGTAACGCCAAAAGCAATCACCTCATCTGCAAAACAAATCTATCCACAAGTACAAATAAAGTAACCTTGACCTTGGATGGTAGGAGGAAGCTGGTGTTCCTGGAGAGAACCCACACAGACACGGAGAGAACATGTACAGGGGGGGAAGCAAAATTTACAATGAACATTTTATTGTTTTTTCTCAGGGGCACTACGTCAATTGTTTTGAAACCAAACATATATTGATGTCATAATCATACCTAACACTATTATCCATACCTTTTCAGAAACTTTTGCCCATATGAGTAATCAGGAAAGCAAACGTCAAAGAGTGTGTGATTTGCTGAATGCACTCGTCACACCAAAGGAGATTTCAAAAATAGTTGGAGTGTCCATAAAGACTGTTTATAATGGAAAGAAGAGAATGACTATGAGCAAAACTATTACCAGAAAGTCTGGAAGATACTATTAAAGAAGAATGGGAGAAGTTGTCACCCGAATATTTGAGGAACACTTGCGCAAGTTTCAGGAAGCGTGTGAAGGCAGTTATTGAGAAAGAAGGAGGACACATAGAATAAAAACATTTTCTATTATGTCAATTTTCTTGTGGCAAATAAATTCTCATGACTTTCAATAAACTAATTGGTCATACACTGTCTTTCAATCCCTGCCTCAAAATATTGTAAATTTTGCTTCCCCACCCTGTAAACTCCACACAGAAAGGTCCCTGGTGTTGGAATCGAACTCAGGACCTTCTTGTTATGAAGCAACAGCGCTACATGTTCAGTAGGAGGTGGTTTCTTCGTCCCCCAGATCCAGATCCACACTCATATAGCACTGTCATCAAAATATTTCTGAAGGTGACAAGACCCAGAGTTGCTCTTTAAGTCCAGTGTGGACAACATGCACCAGCTGGGACCCAAAACAGTCCTGTGTGAAGTCCACTATGACAGATACAGTGTGGGCTTCCTGTCAGAGACTCTGTGATCCCAAACAAGTGAGGGAAACAGAGACATGGTCCACCCTCGTCCCTTTGAGTACAAAGGGTCGGACAGTGTTGAACGCACTAAAAAAATCAAAGAGCAGAAACTGCCATAATGTGAGGGCTTCAGTATCGTTATTCAGAGAATAGCAGAGAAACAAAATCCTGCTTTTACCAGAAATGATCGATGAAACACAGGATTTGTCGATTTGTTCCATTCAGGTTTGTAGCTGCTCAGTCTTCTTGGTCTGACACATGGGTCCTGTGGCTAATATGAATCAACTTTCAATAAGAGACATTACAGAGACAGATTATAGACTTATGTGTGTAAACTTTGACACCAATTTATTCCATCCTCCCTATCATAAACACTGTGGGACCAGAACAAAAGCTGCTGTTTC